>NW_007728760.1:58879-97993 GCF_000696425.1 Galeopterus variegatus | reverse complement strand
CATGGGGCTGGCCCTTTCCACAAACTTTTTGAAGTCCCTTTGTATTTTCCTTTCTTTCCTTTTGTTCTGACACATTTTCTTTTTAAATTGAACTATAATTGATTATACATATTTGTGGGGTACAGAATTGAGTATCAATACCTGTGTACAATGTGTGATGATCAAGTCAGGATAATTATCCTATTAATCAATACAAAACGTAATCATTTCTTTGTGTTAAGGACTTTCGATCTCCTCTGTTCTAGTCATTCAATAACATGCAGATGAATTATTGTTAGTTATAGGTGCCTAGCTCAAATGTACATCAATAGAACTTATTTTTCTTAACTAGCCATTTTGGGTCTGTTAACCCATCTCTTGGTATTCCTCCTCCCACTTCTTTGTCTCTAGAAACCAGTTATGTTCTCTCCTGAAAGTTCAATGTATTATTACAAACTTCCTTCCTTCCCTTCCTTTCTCTCGCTCCCTCCCTTCTTTTCTTCCTTCTTTCCTTACACTTATGAGTGAGGACATGAGGTATTTCTCTCTCTATGCTTGGCATATTTCACTTAACATAATTTTCTCCAAGCTCATCTATGCTGCTGTGAACGGCAAAATTTCATTCTTTTTTATGGCTGAGTGGTATCCCACTGTGTATGTATACCACATTTTCCTTATCCAGCTATTGATGGACATTTAGATTGATTCCTTCTCTTGGCTACTATAAATAGAGCTGCAATAAACATGGGAGTGCAGGTATCCCTTTGACATAATGACTTCCGTTCCTTAGGGTATATATGCAGTAGGGGGATTTCTGGATCGTATGGCAGTTCTATCTGTAGTTGTTTGGGAAACTTCCATACTGTTTTCCATAATGGCTATATTGATTTACAGTCTGACCAACAGTGTAGGAGGGTTCCTTTCTCTCCATGTCCTCTCCAGCATTTGTTATTCTCTATATTTCTGATATCAGCCAGTCTAACTGGGGTGAGATGATATCCCAGTGTGGTTTTGATTTGCATTTCCCTGATGATAAGTGATGTTGAGCATTTTTTCATGTAGCTGTTGGCCATTTGTATGTCTTTCAGAAATGTCTATTAAGCTCCTCTGCCCATTTTTAAATTGGATTATTATTATTATGGGGTGAGATGATATCCCAGTGTGGTTTTGATTTGCATTTCCCTGATGATAAGTGATGTTGACCATTTTTTCATGTAGCTGTTGGCCATTTGTATGTCTTTCAGAAATGTCTATTAAGCTCCTCTGCCCATTTTTAAATTGGATTATTATTATTACTGTTATTATTATTATTATTATTTTTACTGTTTGAGTTCTTTGCATATTCTGGGTATTAACCCCTTGTTGGATGTATAATTTGTAAATATTTTCTCACATTCTGTAGGTTGTCTTTTCATTCTATTGATTGTTTCCTTTGTTGTGCAGAAGCTTTTTAGTTTGATATAATCCCATTTATTTTTTTTTTCTTTTGTTGCCTTTGCTTTTGAGATCTTATTCATAAAATCTTTGCCCTGTCCTATAACCTGAAGTGTTTCCCTTATGTTTTCTTCTAGGAGTTTTATAGTTTCATGTCTTACATTTAAGTCTTTAATCCATTTTAAGTTGATTTTGGTATATGGCAAGAGGTAAGGATCTACTTTCATTCTTCTACACATGGACATCAAGCACCATTTACTGAAGAGACTGTCATTTCCCCAGTGTATGTTCTTGATATCTTTGTCAAAGATCAGTTGCTGTTAAGTATGTGGGTTGATTCCTGGGTTTTTCTGTTCCACTTGTCCATGTGTCTGTTTTTATGCCAGTGCCATGATGTTTTGGTTACTATAGATTTGCAGTATTTTTTTTATTTTTATTTTTTGGCGGCTTGCTGGTATGGGCACCCTAATGAAGTCAGGTAGTTTAATGCCTCCGGCTTTATTTTTTTTGCTCAAGATTGCTTTGGCTAATTGTAAGCCCCTTTAAAGTTTGACCTATCCAGCATCAACTCAAATGCCTAAGTCCAAAGTCTCATCTAAATATCATCTTACTAAGATATGAGTGAAACTCAAGGTACAATTCATCCTGAGGCAAACTGCTTTCCAGCTGTGAACCTGGGGCAGCCGATGAGCTCAACAACAGAGGGTAGGGAGAGGTACCTGCAATGTGAGTCAGTGAAGGGCCTCAATGATACATTTCAATATAGTAAAACTGCGCACTTGATAAAAGACCTACTAGTTGGATTTCTCACTAATCTGGAGTCCCTTCTATAATGACTATTATGGCACTAATCATCTTTGGTAATATCCGATGTGCTGAACATCATTTCTATAATATAATTTCTTATTTTATATCTGACTATTCTTCATTTGGCACTTTAAAATTTGTTTATTTTTATGATTCTCTTCAATTTTGAACATCTCCTTCCCTTGCTTTTTTAAATCTCCTTAGCTTCTTTAATTTTACTGGATCTTTCTACTTCTCCTCCTGCGACCCCTACTTACCTAAGAGCTATTTGGCTTTACTTTACTTTTTTTTTTTTTAATAGGGCAGTAAACATTTACCACTTCTTAGTTTTCCATCTGAAAATATTAAAATATGAAATTGGAGAATAAATTTCCCTACAATCAACCTATGATGAGAATAATAGGAATTCCACTTATTTGGTACTTTAAAAGGTTCTACAAGTTATTAGATATACTAAGTCAGATGCCTGAGATAAGACCTGAGACAACAGAACTTAGGCAAACCAATTCTAAAGACATTGCTACTTCCATTACACCAAAAATCTCTACCTACTTATTTTATAAAACATCTCCTAATTTCAGAAACTACAAACAAATCACTTCTTTTATTTTTCCAAAACGATAATTAACAGTTTAGGAATTGGTTGATGAAATACTAGCAATGTAATTTTAAACATGATACAACAAGGAATAGACAAATCGAATGAACAGAAGAGAGTCCAGAAACAACCTCAAATACACATGGGAATGTAATATATGATAAAAGTGGCATTTCAAACCAGTGATGAAAAAGTAAATTATTCAATTCATGATAACAGAATACATGAGCAGTCATTTTTTGGGGGGGCGGGCGGGGGGGAAGCTACAAGCATACCTCAAAAAATTCACAGGAAGATTTATACTACTTTTAATTCTATTTTTTCATGAACTTTTTGAAGTACCCTTATTTACCCCATATCTCCTCTTAAACTTCCACAGGAATAAAAGTTCAAAGGTAATTTCTAGATGAAAATATAATTATATTTATACAGAAATGCAGTCTTTGAGGTGGAAACACCTATCTAAACATAAAACAAATACAGAAGCCATAAAGAAAAAGGTCAATAGGAGTATGTAAAAATTTAAGATTTCTGTAAGGCCTAAAAAAGATTCTAAAACAAGCAAATAAGAAATAGACAAATGACAACATGGGGGAAAATATTGCAATAAATATGACAAGTGGCTGATTATCATATAAAGAGCTTCTACAAATCAATAAGGAAAGAAAGAAAGATAAGCAACTGGAAGAGGAAAAAGAAATATAAACAGGCTAGAACTATATGAAGTTAGTCAACCTCATAAGTAGAAAATGCAATTTAAAATAATAAGATACCATTTTTATCTAGCAGTTTGACAAATATTTTTAACATTTGCCAAAACCCAGCTTCCACAATACCTGATGCTATGGGGAAACAGAGGCACTCATACACTACTGGTGAGTAAAAAGTGGTACTCTTGTGAAAGGGCATTTGACAATAAATAAAAACAAATTTTAAAGTACCTTTGTTTGTGTTCTTTTCTCTTTTTTTGGCAGCTGGCCAGTACGGGGTCTGAACCTTTTACACTGGTGTTATAACACTGCTCTCTAACCAACTGGGCTAACTGGCCAGCCCTAAAGTATATGTGTTTGTTCCAACAATGCTTGTGGCAAAACAAAATTGGACATGATCTAAATGTCCAAGAACACAGAAGTGGCAACTAAATAAGATATGATACATGCATTCAGTTCAACAGAATATAGTAGTTAACATCTAAGACATTAAAAGAAAACAAGGTACAGAATGACAGGTTTAGTATGATAGTATTTGTGTAAATAAAAATGAAGGATATAAACAAACACTTGTTTAGGCATTCAAATTTTCTGAAGGGATGGCCAGAAATTTAACTTTGGTTGTTTCTTGAATGAAAGACTAAGAATAAAGAGAAGCACGTAATTTTAAACTTTTTAATGTCATGAATTATATTTTTTATTATGTGCATTTTATTTAAAAAACAGAATTTTTAAAATAAAGAACAATTTAAGTGCACTATAAATATTTGCTTTTGATTGAAGCAATTACAAATAACATATTCTTATATATCTACTATATAACAAGCTTTGCAGCAGGGGTTGGGTCTTAAGCAAGTAACTATTAAATTAAATGATTGAGAAATTCAATTTACTTTCTACAAACATTTATTCTATATACAGACAGCTATTTTATCACAAAGACAAAGTGAAAGAGTACTGTTTTTCTTCTCACCTACTTACTCCCAATCCCTTCATACTAAAGAATAAATTCTCTCAGTAAATACTTTATTCCTTGAAATTATTTCACCCAATTTATTATCATATAACTAAAGAACATAGTTTTTATAAATTAAGAGTGACAATTGTTAAACTAAAATAAGAGTGAATTTAACAATAAGGTTCTTTCAAAAAAGGTGGGCTCAGACACTAGGTCCACCAACAATTAATATATAGTATTAAATGGTTATGGTAAAGTCACAACTTTTCAGGCCTGGATTTCTTCACATATGAATACTATCAATTTCATAAGGGTGCCATGTAAAAAAATTCAACTTTACTATTTATTCTTTGTTTTCAGAGATGAAGTGATATAGGCAATAGCCCATATTAAAGAAAAAAAAAGCTAGTGATTCCTATTTAACAAAGAATATTAATATTACAATTTTATTTAAAGTACCTATTCTCTTTGCAAACTTTCTGAGAAGCTCACCAAATTCCGTTATATTTTGTAATTTCCTTGAAATATATAACCCACAGAGTAAGGAACAGACTAAAAATTAAAGAAGGTTGGTAATATAAATGCATGTGTGTCTCCATATCATCCATTTCATTGTACCTAAGACCACCTCTCAGATTCTGCTGCCTCATTCATCTTTTTTACCTTCTCTACTACTTTACTTCTCTACTACAATTTACCTTGTGAATACTATCACTGGTCAATTCCAAATTTCTCCTTTCCAAGTATTCAAATTGTTTCATTTTCCTACTCATTTTTTTGACTACATACCACAATGAAAGGTCTACATGCAAATACAGCTATAACAAAAAACATCTACAATGAACATTGCTATTCTCCTGAAAAGATGCAATGTTAATGTTTATTAAAATTTTTCTTTTCTCCACATAAGCCATGCACTATTATTATAGTCCATAATTCAAGACAGAATAACTACATTTAAATCTACAGAAACTGGCATAGTACTCTAGGAATACTACTATTGAGGAAACAATAAAGATAAAATTCCATTCCTCCTCATTTTCACATCAACTATCAACATATTATTTTCAGAGTAAAGCACTGCAACTAATGAGCATCTGACAATACACAAAACAAGGGAAGAGGCAGAAAGGCCAAGGAAACACATTTCAAGATTATAAAGCACATTTCCATTCACTAGTCCATCCCAACATGAATCATGATCTATCTCAAAAGAGAAATGAAACACACAAAATATTAAACTAGGTACAATTTCAAAACATACTATAATGTACCATACATCTGCCAAAATACCGAGGCTTTCTGTTCAAAATATCTCCTTAAAATTGTCTCTAAGAACGGAGAGTAGTAGCTTCATTATCAGCACTTCCAAATAAGTCCTCTATGTTTTTCCAACTTAATATTCAACTAAGTTTTTGTTTTCAAACTTTGACTATTCAAGGGGGGGAGAGAATGTATGAAAAATGATGGAAAAATACTAAGATTTTCCTTAAATACATATCATAAATATATGTAAGTCAGATTTAGATATTAATAGAAATTCAAAGTATACCTTTTACTTTTATTAGTAATGTAAGTTCTATCATAAGAAAATGTAACTTCTCTGAGTGAGTTAATAAAATGTGTAATTATTTTTGTTTTAGCATACCCATTTTTAGATTTTAACTACAATCATTCCCTTAACTGACCTTCATTTAACTATTCTGCCTTAGCCTACATCTTTTTTTTTTGCCCTTTATTAAATATGCCCATGGCGATTACATCAAGCTAAAAAGCTTCTGCACAGCAAAAGAAACAATCGACAGAGTAAAAAAACAACCAGAGTGGGAGAAAATATTTGGTAAATATACATCTGACAAAGGATTAATATCCAGAATATACAAAGAACTCAAACAACTTTACAGCAAAAAAACAAATAACCCAATTTAAAAATGGGCAAAGGAGCCGAACAGGCATTTCTCAAAGGAGGATATATGAACGGCCAACAGACACATGAAAAAATGCTCAGTATCACTCAACATCCAGGAAATGCAAATCAAAACCACACTGAGATACCATCTCACTCCAGTTAGGATGGCTAACATCCAAAAGACTGAGAATGATAAGTGCTGGGGAGATTGCGGAGAAAAAGGAACTCCCATCCACTGTTGGTGGGGCTGCAAAATGGTGCACCCTTTATGGAAAATGATATGGAGGTTCCTCAAACAATTACATATAGATCTACCATATGACCCAGCGATTCCACTGCTGGGAATATACCCAGAGGAATGGAAATCATCATGCTGAGGGGATACCTGTACTCCAATGTTTATTGCAGCTCTATATACAACAGCCAAGAGCTGGAAACAGCCCAAATGTCCATCATCTGATGAGCAGATAAGGAAACTGTGGTACATCTACACAATAGAATACTACTCTGCTATAAAAAAGAACAAAATACTACCATTCGCAACAACATGTATGGACTTAAGAGAAAATTATACTAAATGAAAGAAGTCAGGTACAGAAAGAGAAATACCACATGTTCTCGCTTATTTGTGGGAGCTAAAAATTAATAAATAAATAAACACACAAATAAGGGAGAGGGAGACAGAATAACCACGAAAATTCCTTGAACTATTTAAGTCACGAGAACAGATACACTGTGGGGGAGGGGGGTAGAGAGGAATGGGTAAAGGGGCATGAAAATCAACTACAATGTATTTTGAGAAGAAAAAGAAAAAAATAAATATGCCTATGGTATTCTGACCACTCTTAACTAGTATGCTATTTTTGTGTAATCAAACACTTCTGATCCCACTAGTTGTACATGCTTAACAAGTCAGTTGTTTGTTCTGATCCCACTAGTTGAGTTACATGCTTAACAAGTCAGTTTGTTTATGCCAGTTTACTTGTTATGGTCCTTACAAAACTGAATTAAACATTACTTAAGTCTATGGACTACAAGTACAAAAAGGAACAGATGTTTCTATATAAACTTAGTTGAATGTAAACTAAGTAGAATGACTCAACATAGGTGAGTTATTCTTTTAAAATGTGTTGAATAAGACAGAGGTGAGATAACTGCAAAATATCAGGGAAAATCATAAAAAGCCAGAAAGAGTCTATACTTAGGGTTTTTCAAAAGTATCTTTAAGCTTTATTCCATTTTAGAGAAACCAAACTGGAAATTGCAGATCATGCTTTATGGATATTGTTTACACAAGAACAACTTCTCTCAACTTCAGCTCCACAAAGAGATGGCATTAGCTCTACATCAAAAAGTTGGCAAATAAATGGGCCCAGCCCGTGGTGCACTCGGGAGAGTGCGGCGCTGGGAGTGCAGCGACGCTCCCGCCGCAGGTTCAGATCCTATATAGGAATGGCCAGTGCGCTGGCTGGCTGAGCGCGGTGTGGGCGACACCACACAAAGAGTTGCAATCCCCTTACTGGTCACGAAAAAAGACAAAAAAAAAGTTGGCAAATAAATATATATTTATATGAGAATTCAAAAAGTTCATGGAAAGATTCATATTATCTTTTTAAAAAACTTTTAGCTCTTCTCGTGGATACAGATCGTATTATCTTTTAATTCTATTTTTGAAGTACATTGTATATTTTAAGTTAAAATTTTTAAATGCTAAGATATGTATATTTTGTTTCTTGTAATTTTCCTGCTTTAACTTTTTCAATAACCTATTCACTGTCCCAATCTCATCAGATATGACGGTTTCTAAAATCGTTTTTCTGAAGCCCTTAAATTGTCTATACAAGACAATAGTATGTAGTAATAAGCACTCTAAAATAACTTTATGGAAAAATGTATTAGAATGTATGCTCCACAAGGGCAAAGATTTCTTTCTATTTTGTTCACAGGTGTATCCCAAATACCTAGAACAGTTCCTGGTGTACAGCTGATGCACAGTAAATACTTGTTGAATGAGGAAGAACAGGAACTTACCGTGATGACAGCCTTGCTAAGACAGATGGATCCCCTGCAGCCATACTCTGTCTCATCTTCAGATTTGTAGTAACTCAGAGTATTATTTTTCAAAACCACCCAACGATCCTGCCACCCATGAATGTAGTTTGTCCACTGAGGGTGGGAAGGAGGAGGGAGGGGAGTGGGAAAAAAAAAAAAAGAGTCAGAAATTTAAAATACAAACTTTTTCAAACAGCAATCTAATTTTAAAACCAAAATGTTGAAAAGTTCAATTATAAACATAAACAGTAAAATAATTATAAAGAGTAAAAAGCTGATATTTTCTAGATTGTATAATAATTTTCAGGAATTTTTATAATATTAATAGATAAATAAAATACAACAGTTTCTTCTAACATTTAGAAAACTAAAAGTAAAATTAAAAGATAACAGTAATCTTTCCATGAACTTTTTTTTTTTTTTTTTTTTGGTCCTTTTTGTGACCGGCTGCACCACGCTCAGCCAGTGAGTGCTGTGAGCGCACGGTCATCCCTATATAGGATCCAAACCCGCGGCGGGAGCGCTCCTGCACTCCCAGCGCCACACTCTCCCGAGTGCGCCACGGGCTCGGCCCTCATGAACTTTTTGATATACTCTTGTGTATGTTCAGTTACATAATCTCTCATTCTCCTACACCAAGTATTGCATGAAGCCTTCTAAATCAACAGAAGTACAAAGCTGATCATTGCCAAAACTCTATTTTTTGTTGTAAGTTATTCCCATATAAAAATTTATGATAGTCATAGCTACAACAAAGTAAAAATACTAGATTGTTAATCTGTAGTAAGTCTACATCAACTTAGATTTTTCCTCTACAGAACTCAATAATACATACTTAAAATGATTACTTCATTTTCCACGTTTCTCGGAAGGTATGTTTTTCAAACCCAAGAGTAATAATACAAATATAAAATTGGTTTTCGAAAACATACTTGGCTTATCTGTCTCTAGTTCTTAAAAATGGTTTCTATGTTGCTAAAGTCTTACTGCACAGTGAAGATCACAATCAAACTGGCAAAAGCAGAAATGTAACCTCTATGGGAATACTTAATTTTGCACGTCTTTATGCTCTGGTGTTTTAAGTGTAGACAATTACGAAAACTATCTGCTAATTCCAAAAACTAATTCAAAATGGATTGGTATAACATACTGTATTGATTCAGGCTCTTTACCCACTAAGAAATCTGTATTTTCCTATTCCCTAATCAGCATGTTTGAGATTGGTTCCACTCTTAAATGTTCTAAGCCCCATCATTACAACCCTCTCTGAGAGCTCACCCTTGCCAACAATTTAACTCATTCTAAGGGTTTCCTAGTCACCATTTCCTTATTTCTAACTGCTTCTGACTTACCACCACTTACACACTGACTTGAAATAAATACAAAACTAAATTCCCATAAGGTGAACTTCTTCCCTAATGTCCCTATTTCCTTGGCTGTAGTGCTACTCCTGCAGTTATACAGACTCAAATCTGGCTCACATTAGTGTATTATATGAACAGAGTAGTGGACATAGGATTAAACAGACCCAATTACTTTACAACTTGTACGAGGAGAGTTTTGACAGGTTAACTTTTGTGAGCTTCAGTTTCTTTGCCTGTTGTTTGAATAGCTAAATAAAATAATGAAAATACCTACCACAGTCATAGAAGATACTCAGTACCCGACTGTTCCTTCTCAATCTTAAGTCCCACTCATCTTTCTTTCATATTAAACCCTTAAATTGCCTCCTCTTCGCTATTTTCAATTATTCTAATCAAATTATCAGGTTCCTGGATTCCTGAGGAGGCTTAATAACCTTATCTCTAGTATTTCCTGCTTTTCCATAACTTACATAATCTTACTTATAAAGCATATTTGCTTATTTACTTACATATTAATCTTATCAAGTTACCAGCCCCAAAACGTACATGGACAACTTCCCATTGCCTCTCATACAAATTAAGACTTGCACTCAAGACCTTCCATACACCAATCCCATCTCGCTCCCAATTACCACCCTTCATAAGGCTAGTAACTGTGTGACTGTGGTCAAGTTATTTAACCACTATGTGTTCATTCTTTGTCAGACTCTATCTCTTAGAGTTAAGGTTAAACAAGAGTAGACTTAGAAAAGTACCTGGCCCACAGTATTTTCTTAGTTTGCGGCAGAGTTATGCATTGCTAATGAAGCTTAACTTTCAGCATCTCTCACTAGAACAAACCCCTTCAAAGTAATAGGAAGGGCCCCCAGCAAGTGTGTATCTGTAATTGTACATTAATATCTTATAGAGGACCCAAGTTACACATAAGCTTCAGGACCCTTTACTCAGTAAATGTCAGCTGTTATTATTAGACATGCAAGACAGGTTTTTGCCTTCTTTTCTCTCATAAGGTTCCCTCACTCTTCTCCATTTAACAAATACAGGCAAGTCAATATGCTAGACAATGAAGGAGAATCAAAGATTCCTGTTGCCAAGAGTTCATCTGGCACAAATTCAAAAGAAAAAAATACATTTAGAATAAGAGTCACAAGCAAGTTTCAAACAAAATGCTACAGGAGTTCAATGGAAAAAGATCTTAAATTATTGGTGAAATAAGAAAAGGCCTTATGGAAAGAACAGTATTTGAGATGGACTCGTAAAGTTGGACAGAATTTCAGCCAACAGGTATGTGCAGAAATAGAAGATAAGGTAAATTACCACAAAAGATGGAGGGAATTCACAAGAAGTGGAATGAGATTTATCTTATGCAGGCTTAGTTGCTCTCAGGTCCTACTAAGGCATGAGTCTTTTCCCAACCATGATCCATCCTAATATTTGTTATAACCACCTAGAATTATTGTCTAGCCAGTATTTTTGGAAGCTATACCCTTAAGAAGTGATTCTCTAAGAAATATGCTTCATAGATATTTCCATGTATTTCAGATTACCATATAGAAAAAAAGCCTTTGGACTATTATATTTCTAATATAAATTCCTCCACCTCCCAGTCCAGATCCACTCCACTTTGGGGCAGGGGTAAGAAACAAAACAAATTGGTAATGGGACTTATCTATATCCAATAGAAGGAAAAGAACAGATGCTGAGTTCTAACTCTTGTTTAAATTACCAAGTGAATACAAGGGACTCAAATATTTAATACATACTTTAAACTTAAAAACATTTACTCAGTATGAGTATATATATTCAATATAAAATACTCTGTATTAAAAAGCTTCCAGAAAATATTATATATAACCATAAATTGTTAAATAGGAAATTTCCCTCATCACTGTTAAAAATAATACCAAAAGCTTTATTCCTGTTGATTCTACATATGCAGCAACAGTCAAAATTGAAGCCATTCATCTTCCATAAAAGTGGTCAAATATATTTCTATGCTTTTAAATACTGAGGAGATAATCTTTCCATTTTTTGTTCTACAATATACCTGCTACACTATTCTGTATACAGTAAATACTCAGAGCACTGGATACTTTTTCCACCAGTCACTCCACTCCCCCCCAAAAGTGATAATCAGTAAGTCAAAAGTACAGCTGATTTTGTAAAATACTTAACACCACCAAAAAAAAACCTAATATGGCCGTCTGCTTCTCATCTAATGAGTAAAGTGATGAAATTATCAGAATCATTGAGAAACAAAAAACTCATTTCATAACTATTCCCGTCTGAAAACGTATACAATTATACAACCTGTTCAAGTACAAATTTTTAAATTATAAGATACATTTAATCTAAAGAAACCCTGGGGAGCTTCACTTCACTGAAATCCTTGAACTGATACTTCAAGAATGATCACAATATCCTCACACACCATAATTTTTCTGCTATAGAAATGAAAGTTAACATTTGAAAATCTTAGTCCTGACATACTCATACCTTTCCTAGGCCCTTTCTCATCAGCTTTCTAAAGACATTATAAAACCTTAATATGAAACGATTCCACAAGTGATATCCAAATGCTTTGCCAAGGTATGGAATACTGGAAACAGGATGATTTCTTAATAGTCAGTGGCTGCACATGACCCAGTATCTTATGACCAGTTTGTTGAGTTACTGGCCCCAGCTCCCCCTCTCCAAGTTAACTGCTAGCTCCAGCCATTTCTAAAAGTTTAACAGTTAGGAAGATGGAAGTCAGAAAGGCTGTGTGAATCTTCTCACAGCAAAAGCAAACAAAACAAAAAAACACACTATGTAATACCAAAAAATCACCCATCTACTGTCCTACAGATGACTATCTATTTTGCTAAAATTTTGAAAAATGGGTTTTAAAAATTACAGAAAAGGTAAAATGTCCTTTCATTACACTGGATCCCTTACTGCAAAAATATATTATTAAATAATGCTCTTCTTCTTGGACTAAAGGTCAGTCTCCATTACATGTTCCAAGTTACTATGAATATTTCTTGTCCCCATCACGTGCCGATTCAATAGCTCTTTTCTGAAGTGGGGTAGGGCGTGAGGGGAAAAGTACAAAAGTCCTCCACACTCATGTCTCTCTCACTACATCTAACCTGGTATAGTTTACCGCCTCAAATTTCAGCACCAAGCCGAGTGGCCCCGGCTTCTGTCTGAACAGCAGAGCTCCCCCAACCCTACTCTGCTCGGCATCTCCAGATTAATTTCATTTAAGAGGTTTGATTTGAACCGCCCCACGCCCACTAGTTCGGACACGGCCGTTGCCCACCCCAGATTTCTATACACGGGACAGCTGCCGCCCTGGGTCGCAACTTCCCGTGCGCACATCGCCTCGCAAACTAGATCCCGGGTGGATACACGATTTCCTCGGTACTCGGCCGCCGCTGACGAGCCCCTGGGTAGGCGAGGAGGACAGTTCGCCTTCTCCCCCCACCCCACCCCTGGCCCAGGCATTCCTGCGGCAGTATTCAGCCCCGCACCCCTCTACATTCCGCAGCCCCAGCCCTCGGACTGTCCGTGCTTGCCGCCCAGCCCCACCCCATGCCCTCAGCGGCTCAACCGGCGGCAGGTGAGTCTGGGCAGGGGGCTCTTAGCCCCGCGGGTTGCTCACCTTGCTGAGGACCCCACAGCGCTCTATAGGGGGCCCGGATTCCGTCTCCGGATCCTCCTCTGAGCCTGACGAGTTCCAGCTCTGGTTATCCGACATGGAGGCGCGACAGCCGAGCAGGAGACCGGCCCCCGCTCCCTGAGCTGCGCCGGAGGAGGCGCCCTGTCCCAGGGGTGAAGGGTCGAGGGATGGCGAAGAGAGGAGTGCCCGCTCTGAGGGGGGAGGGCGCAGGAGGAGGGACGAAGTCCCCCCGCCGCGGCGCCGCCGCCGCCGCGCCTGACACCGAGCGGACCGGGGAAGGAGAACGAGAGGCGAAGGAAGCCTGCCCTTCCAGCCGTCAGCCGCCGTCGTCGCCGTCGCCGTGACCGCTGCGCTGCGCCCGGCGCCGCCACCCGAACTCAGCCCCTTCGATGCCAATCTCAAACAGGGAAGGAAAAGCAGAGGAAGAGGAGAAAATACAGCTGCAGAGACCCGAGTCCACTCACACCTCCGCTGCCGCCGCCATCTTCCTGCCTGGCCCACTATTTACCCTCCCCTCCCTTTCGTCCTCCCATTCTCTCCTCACTCCCCGCCCCGTCCCCCTCCCGGCGCCAGACGAGACACGCTGAGGGCCCGGGATCCCCCTCCCGCACCCTACCTTCGGCCCTCCCGGGTGTCGACGGGTAGAAAAGTAGGAGGAGCGGAGGAAGGAGGGGACTGGATAGGGAAGCCGCTGTGCTGCATTCTGGGAAGGGCGCTGCCCGGTCAGCCGCGCAGCCTCCTGGGAGTTGTAGTGGCGATCCTGAGGCAACCGGTGAGTGTCCCGCGCGGGGAAAGTTTGTCACCTTCGGGACTGTCAAGCAGCGGGTGGGCTTCGTTTGACAGTTGCGTGGCCCGTTCCCCAGCTTGGCGCTGTCCTTTCCTAGCGTGTTTATGACGAACCCGCCAGGCTTGCGGGCCCGGACGTGAGATAACTCTTGGCTGAGGATGTCGGGCCTGCTTACCGTGGCGGCTTTCCGAAAGCCCGGGAGCATGTTGCCATTTGTGGGTGCGGGAATGTATTCGGTACCTCCGCCTCAGCTGCGGGCTAGGGGTTTGTGACCTCTCTAGTAACAAGAGGGCTTTCTTTCCTCCAGACCACCACTATAAATTTCTGAGGTCTTCTGTCTTGTTCTTTAGAAGTTAGACCTCACACTTGACGTTTCCTGAATTTGAATGAAGTCCCTCAGTCCCTTCTCACCAGCAAGCACTTTGCATTGTTACATTTCTAGAGGTTTTATTTCGTGGAAAGTAATTTTGAGATTGTCAGAGAATAAATGACTTTAGAAGAGTTTTAAAAGTAGAATAAGAATGTCAGATGATATCCTGGAGTTTTCTTTTAGTTGTAAATGAGTATCTTCCTGAGTCCCAGGTTAATCATCTCTACCTGTCTACCGCTCCCTGAAAGATACGAAAGGTTGGAATAAACTGTCTTGTATAAGAAAGACCGAAGTGCAATCGTTTTATTGAGTAATAAGGCATTAGACAATAGGAAGCTGGCTTTGTTTTAAGACTAGAATTTAAGTAGTGAAAAGACCAACAGACGATCTAACAGATCTTGTCAATCTTTTTGCATACATTATAAGGTTAAGTTTTATTGTGAGACCTTTCATTTTGTAGCTTCAGTTCTTTTCTCTCTTTAGCTACTTTTATATCTTGTCTATTTCCTGATAATTGCCCACATATTAAACCTTAGAATCCCTGCTTATTACAGCGCCCGGAAGATAAGAGTAGAAAATTTTGAGTTTAAGGGAAATGGAACAGTGGCCGGAAATAACTCTGATAGAGATGGAGAGAAGCCAATTTAACGGGGATCTTTAGGAAAAAACAGAATACTAGAAGTGTCTCTGAGAAGTACTTACGATCTCTTTCATCCCGGTATATTGACACGTGTAGATGCTGAGTCTGCTGTAAATCAGTTACAAATCATTTTCCCATTGTGAAATTGTGATAATGCCTAATTGAAAACCCTTCAGATGAACAAAACCGTAAGAGAGAAAGCTTTTGAAAAAACTTTGTTAACATTTTAAAAGATAGTCCCAAGGTTGTCATTCAAAAAAGAGAGAGAAAAACCCACTTACCACATTTTTTCTCTTTATTGAATTACAGATAAATTCACTTCATAAAGCAATTTATATGGGAGCATAGTATATTTTTGTTTTTAAATTGAACTTTCTATTGTAATTTATGCTTTTCTAAGTTATGTGTGATTGTAACCACCAGCACTTAGATCACCAAGGTGCCCACGTACTCAGTAGGAAATTGCTTCTTCGTAATTAGGGTTGATATGAGAGAAATTGCCATTTTTGGAAAGGTTCTTGTTACATTATTCCTTTATACTTATAAGACAAATATTTTTAAGTACAGAAAGATTGTATAATGATTAGAATACCACATTAGTAGTTGAGATTTACTTCATTACTATTGATGGAAAAAAATTGCAATACAAGAATAAAATACAAGAGCTTTTTTTTTTTTTCCTTTTTGTCTTTTTTCGTGACTGGCAACGGATCGCAACCCTCAGTGTCGCACCAGTACGGGACCGGGACGGCAACCGGATCGCAACCCTCGGTGTTGCGCCCGCACCTAGCTCAGCCAGTGAGCGGCTGGTCTGTATGTGGGATCCGAACCCTCGTTGGGAGCGCCACTGCAGCAGTGTGCCACCTGGCCGGCCCTACAAGAGCTTTTTTTATTCAATGGTGAGAGTGATGGCTTTTGAGTTTTCTGTCTTCCACAACACTCTAATAAATGTTTTATATTTTCTCTTTTATTATTTGTTTTTACTTTTAGAACTTGAATCCATCTGGGATTTTTTTTGTAAACAGAGTAAAGTAGAAATTTAATTGTTTTTTTAAAGATGACCACTTGGCCTAACACTTTATTGAATAATCTATTCTTACCCTTAGACTTTATGATATGCAAAATCCTCATATCTAGGCCTTCTCTTCTTATAAGGGCAGTAACCCTTATGACTTCATTTAACCTTAATTACCTCCTTATAGGCCCTATCTCCAGACACTCACAGTGAGGGCTAGGGCTTCAACATATGAATTTTGGGGAAACACAATTTAATCCATACTAGAACCCATAGTTTCTATATCCCCACAGTATTATATTAAAGATGCATTTTGTGTTAAATAGTCATTAGATAACCTGCAAATTTAGCTGTTCTTTATAGCATTGTTTCTACTTCCAAACTGAATTATAACCAGTTAAAAATTGGGAATTTACATAAGAAACATGATTTTGCAAACTTAGAAATAGAGATGTTAATTTATGAAACAGAGTTAATCTATGAAGAGCAGCAGTCTACAAACTAGAAGACAGTTGGTTATGGTGCTGATGACACCAAGGTCCTGGGTTTGATCCTGTGCAAGCCAGCTGCCACAAAACAAAAACTAGAGAAAAAATGAACAAAATACTTGTATAGCATGTGAATAATACAGTTGGGTTTTTTTGTCCTTCTTTAATGTCTTGAGTAACTATCTTGGTGGTGAAATTATTGGCCATTTGGGTTTTCTTTTTTGTACTGTTTTGTATGGAAAAAACCCCAAATATGTATCAATATTGGTGTATCTATGTGTGTATGTGTATATGTATCATTTTTGTGATAGAAGAAAAGGTAATTATAAGTGACATAAATTAGTTAAGGTGTTTCTAATAACACCTTCACCTTCAGAGTCTTCTAAATTAATTTTCAACCTAGAGTTGTTCGTGTTCCTGGTTTTCCACATATTTTTCTCTTCACCATCAAGAGAATTGATAATTGCAGTATTTGTTAAGAATGCCCCATCATTGTCTCCAGGTGTTTTTTCCCCAAGCTGCTGTCACCCATTCTTCATGTTTTGATGCATTAGGTAACAACAATTATGTCAAATTGCTGCCTAACCAATAGGGATTATATGAGGCATCCAGTTTTAGAAATGTTAAAATGTGAAAAAACGTGTGTCCTTGAAGCAGTGAAATATGGTAGTTGTTTTTTTGTTTGTTTTTGAGAGTGTTCCCATATTTTTCCTAAGAGGAGCACTATTTACAATTTTTGTAATATTCACGCTGTATATACCACTGGGCGAATTGCATTTTTGATTTAACACTATATTGTGAACGTTTATTTCATGGCATTCTTTTTAATGACTGCATAGAATCTTCTTTTGATGGGCAATCAAAATTTTCCATTTTTTGCTCCTGCAAAAATGCTTTATAAGGAACATCAGTTTAACTTTATTTTTGTACACTTGTCTCACAGCTTTTGGGGGTGGGGGGGTGGGGGGTTAATTCCCAGCAGAGGACTGCTAAAATAGAGAATACATACATTTTACAGTGTGATACCATTAAGTTGTCCTTCAAAAAGGTTACATTAGTTTACACTCCCCAATAGTGTGTCTGAGTGCTCCCTCTTCACTTCAAGACAAAGGATAGTGGTAAGATGGCATCTAAGCAAGCTATTGTTAAGGAGATTGTGGCAGTGGAGATTACAATTTCAGAATGAACCACATTGGGAATAATGACCAAAGAGTTTATTATGGTTGACCAGTTGAGTACTTTACTATTATTTTTCTTATCAAGGCTCTTTTGACTGAAGGAGGCATAAGGTAACTCAAATAAGAGAGGGTTTGTTGTAGAGATCTCAGAATCCTCAGCAAGGCCTAGTACATATTGGAAACTTAGAAAATGAAGACTTTATGTTTTTCTGTTCATCTTTGAGGCCTCATGGTATCTTTCATCTCTGAGTTCTTATGTTCTCAGTCTGTCTGTTTCAACTCTCATCTTGCATGTTTTCCAGCCTGGTTTAACTACCTTTCAGTTTCTGGGCCCTCTCAGTGTCTCCTAGTTCAAATTCTTAAGAAGAAACAACCAGTGCTGTAATCAGTTTTTCCCAAGAGTGTGGAATATAAGACTACCCCTTCTGTCGTTTGTTGGGAGTGGGAGCCTGATTAGAAACAGTATGCAGCATATCTAGTACATATAATTTTCATTATACAGTTGGACCTCGTATGAAGGGTTCCACATCCATGGATTCCACGTGTGGATCAAAAATATTTGAAAAAAAATAAAAATAAAAGATAATACAACAATAAAAAATAATACAAATTAAAAATAATAGAGTATAACAGCTATTTATATAATATTTACATTGTATTAGGTATTTTAAATAATTTCAAGATAATTTAAAGTATATGGGAGGATATGCGTAGGTTATATGCAAATACTATGCCATTTTATATGAGGGACTTGAGCATCCACGTATTCTGGTGTCCACTGGGGTTCCTGGAACCAATCCTCCATAGATACAGAGGGATGACTGTCCTTAGTCTGTTTCTAATAGTAGGGGTAGGCAAGAAGGAGTTCCGAGAGAAAAAATCATTTAATGTGTGAAAATCCATTTTCAAGCACCACACAGATATTGATTCTTTTCAAGGGCATACTAGCACATGATAAATGCTTAAATGGATATATTAGTCTTCACGTGTTATTTTCTCCCACTAGAATGTGAGTTTCATGGAGGCAAGAATTTTGAACACTTTTTCACTCTTTTTTTTTTTTTTTTTTTGTCTTTTTCCGTGTCCGGCAACGGATCGCAACCCTCAGTGTCGCCACCGGACCGGGACTGGGACCGGCAACGGAAGTCTTTTTCCGTGTCCGGCAACGGATCGCAACCCTCAGTGTCGCCACCGGACCGGGACCGGGACCGGCAACGGAACCGCAACCCTCAGTGTTGCTCCAGCGCCTCGCTCAGCCAGTGAGCGGGAACCGGTCTGTATGTGGGATCCGAACCCTCGGGCGGGAGCGCCGCCGTGCTTCCCAAGCGGCGCACTATCCAGTGCACCACTGGGCCGGCCCATCTCTTTTTTTTTTTTTTTAATGTAACTTTTTTTCAGTCCTTAATCCCTAGAATAGTGCTTAGCACACAGAAGGCATTCAGTATAATTAATAAGTGTATTCTATCTTATGTCTCAGTTAATAATTTAATTCAACAGACATACCACATGCAAAGTATTATGCTGACTGCTATGGGGATTTAAAGATAGTAAAAGGTTAAAAAAAAAAATGAGGAGGTCTCCTGCTCTCAAGGAGATTATAATAGAAAACTGGATAAGAAAGTGACATATTTAGCTATAATAGGTGACCTAGTGTTTTGTAAACCTTTATCCTCACCTGACAGTGATAAAACTTGTTCTATAAACCTTGTTCTCTAAGCCTGTTATCTAATCCTGCTTCTATTTTCTCTAGGCCACTTGCCCGGGGTTTTTTAGTTAAAACAAGGGCCATTGGAATTTTAAAGAAAAGAGAATTGTCCATGTTTCCTGAACTCATTCCACAAAGTTATCATGTAAGCTATTTGAGTGTTGTCACATTAAAAATACTATAAATTTAAGTCTCTCTCTTTATGACCTGTTGCCATGCATTCATATGACAGTGTGAAGTTCATTTCCTTAAATGAAATTCAGAAATTTGAAAGATTTACAAATCTCCTCTGCAAGTCTCTGCCTTTCCCAAGTGGGCCTGTACTACTTGCCTTTTGAAAGCGTTTTTTTTTTTTTTTTTTCCTGTTTTGACTACTGATAGGTCATGTTAGTCTCTCCCAATGTTCCTCTCAGGCCCATTGAAGAATCATAGAAGTTTCTGCCACTATGGTTACTCACACTGAGTTTAGCGTGAGTGAGCAGACAGAACTAGGTGTGAATCCTAGCTGGCCTCATCCTGAATAACCAAATGATTTTGGATGTGTTTTTAATAAGTGGTAGCTTAGTGTAACCAGTCTCTATTACTATGTATTTCCCAATTGTGCTGTTATATGCATTTGTAAACTGATATTTACTAAGTATACCAAAATGGATTATTATATGAAATGTAATCTACCTCTATTTCTATAGATGGAAACTCTAGTTTAGAAATATAAGGGGCTGCAAGAAACTTGCGTGTATTCATCTTTAGTGACATTATACAGAATTATAAAATATCTTTGTAAGTATATTCACAAAAGTGCGTGTACAAACATTTATAAAGTGAACATAGGCATATTGAAGGGATTTGCTTCTCTACGTATCAATCTTTTGTGTCGATGCGAAAGATAATTGTATTTTACCTGTCTATAATCAACATCTGGCATGCGTATCTTCCAAACTAACGATCTTAACAGGTACGTTCACATCCAGTGTAAGCGACCTAGGTGTACTAATCTATGAATTAGATTCAAAAGGATTTCTCAAGTTTTTTAAATAGTAGAACAAGCTTTTTCAGTTGCCAAGAATACTAAAAGCCAGTCATAAAATCTATGTGAATAAATAAGGCTTATAATTGATCTTTAACCAATTTATGTGTATTCTTTACAAATGAATGGTCCCCACAGCCAGACAGCTGCAACATTTCTCTCTTCTTCCTGCTTATGCTGGTGCTATTTTCATTTCCCTCTTTTCTTCCCTTCCCTTGTGTTACTGTTGTTTATACATGACGTGTATTACTATTGTTTGTTATTAGTTCCACTATTCTATTCCTTCTCTACCTATAGCAATCATTGACAGCAGTGATGGGAAAAGTGAGGTGAGAAATAGTGACAGGCTTAGAGAAAAACAATCTATATTGGTACCTCCATAACCTGCCTTTTTTCCTGTTTTAATTGACATAGAAATAGAGAAAGGAATTCTTTTATACCTCTTGTATCCCTTGGTATCTATCCCAAGAGCCCCCTGATGCTCTCTCCATTTTTCCAGGCCCTGTGTTTGCTGTTTATATCCTAGTCTCAAATTTAGGCTTGATGTCCTTTTCCCTTACCTCAGCCTCATAATTGTATCTCGCTCCATAGGGAATTTATTATGATTCTAAATGATTTGTAGCATTAAGCTAGGTTATCCTTATAATGGAGATGGATATTTAAGTAGGCATTGCCAATATTTACCTCCCTTTCTTTTTCTTTGTTCTGTTTCTGATCATCCACACTCCATTTAGATTGATGGGTTCTTTTATTAACATCAATTATTATTATTGTATTATGCTCCTACTGCCATGTCTTATTGTGTTGCTTTGATCCTTAAGGTGACCTTGCATATCTGTCTTAGACTCCCTTATGTGTTGATTTTTACCATTTAATTCTCCAAGGACAGCTGCATTTTGAGGGGAACAGGAGAGAAGAGGTTGATCGGGGTACTCATTGATACATTAATGCACTGTATACAGCTACTTAGGAATATGTCAGAGTTTTAACATTAAGGATAAGACAGTGGTTTCAGAAACAGAATTTCAAAGGGCATGTAGGACACCCTTTTATCCTGTTTCCTTTTGTACAGGGGAGAGCCAAGCTCTTACTTATTGTTGAATAAAATTGAAAATATTTTCCATTATCTTTTATTTACATCTGTTTGGTTATGTGGGATTAACAACATGTCAGAGGTAGTTGGTATTTTATAGGTTTCACTTTAACAAAAAATCCTGTAGTCTCACTTACACAAATTATATTTATAACACATGAACGGTGATATTCATGTACACTCTTTGCATGTACATGTTTTCTTTCCTCCTCTTTTTTTTTTGAGTCAAGCTTTTGGGTGCCTATCTTTTAACCTCTTTTCCCGTTACACTGAGTAATTCTTTTGTTAATCAATATATATATTTTTTTTCCTTTTTGTCTTTTTTCGTGACCAGTAACGGGATCGCAACCCTCAGTGTCACGCCCGTACCGCGACCGGCAACGGGATCGCAACCCTCGGTGTCGCGCCCGCACTGCGCTCAACCAGTGAGCGGACAGGTCTCTATATGGGATCCGAACCCTCGGCAGGAGCGCCGCCGCGCTCCCAAGCGCCGCACTCTACCGAGTGTGCCACCGGGCCGGCCCGTTAATCAATATTTTAAAGTCATACTCTATAAGCAATATGGTACTTTTAGATATCAGGAGAATCCTCATGATAGTTATTTTGTAACTGTGCTTTGGTTCCTATTTTTCTCCCTAGCTCTTTCATTGTTTCACTTTTACCAAATTTCAGATCCTCTTCTTCTTAGTCAAATAAGCTGAAAAAATATTTTTATAGAAAATACATGTTGCTATGGTGATACAGTTTATGGAAATACAATGTATCCCTACTTAATGCATTTATTAAGACCTGCTATATAATGATCCTGAGTGGGGTGCTATAAAAATGAGATATATATCACTTTTTCCATAGATTCATTGTTTTCTAGCATTTACTGTCTAAGAATCTTGACAATAATTAAGTGTACATAGATACTGATAAGTATTTAACAATTACATTATTATTAAAAAACAAGATGTAAAATTACCTGTCACATAGTTGGTGTTCAGTAAATATTTACTTTTTAAAAAAATTGACTCAATAGACTATACATGTTTGTGGGGTACAGAATTAAATATCACTACCTATGTACAATATGTGATGATCAAATCAGGATAATTAGCATATTAATTATTACATATTTCACACATATTCATCATTATACATAAGCATTTCTTTGTGTACATTAACCAATTTATTGCTAACCCTCCTCCCCCTCCTCCTTTCCCACCCTAGTAGCCACAGTTCTGTTCTCTCCCTCTGCAAGTTCAACCTGTTATTGTAACCTTCCTTTCTTCCTTCCTTTCTTCCTTCCTTTCTTCCATCCTTCCCTTCCTCCCTCCCTCCTTCCTTCCTTCCTTCCTTCCTTCCTTCCTTCCTTCCTTCCTTCCTTCCTTCCTCTCACTCTCTCTCTCTCTCTCTTCCCTTTCTTCTCCCACTTATGAATGAAGACATGTGGTATTTCCCTTTCAGTGCCTGGCTTTCACATAATATAATTTTCTCAAAGCTCATCAAAGTTGCTGTGAATGGCAGAATTTCATTCTTTTTATGGCAGAGTAGTATTCCATTGAGTATGTATACCACATTTTCCTTATCCATTCATCCATCGATGGACATTTAGGTTGATTCCTTCTTTTGCCTATTGTAAATAGAGCTGCAGTAAACATGGCAGTGCAGGTATCCCTTTGATATAATGATTTCCATTCCTTTGTGTATATACCCAGCAGTGAGATTGCTGGATCATATGGTACTTCTATCTGTATTTCTTTGAGAAACCTCCATACTGTTTTCCATAATGGCTGCACTAATTTACTGTCCCGCCAGCAGTGTAGGAGAGTTACCCTTTCTCCACATCCTAGCCAGCATTTGTGATTCTCTGTTTTTTTGATATGAGCCAGTCTAACTGGGATGAGACGATATCTCAGTGTGGTTTTGATTTGCATTCCCTGATGCTTAGTGATGTTAAGCATTTTTTCATATATCTGTTGGCCGTTCATATATCTTCCTTTGAAAAATTCTTCTTCAGCTCCTTTGCCCATTTTTTTAATCAGGTTACTTGTTTTTTTTTACTGTTAAGTTGTTTGAATTCCTTATATATTCTGGATATTAATCTCTTGTCAGACATATAGATTGCAAATATTTTCTCCCATTCTGTGGGTTGCCTTTCACCCTGTTAATCATTTCTTTTGCTATACAGAAGCTTTTTGGTTTGAAGTAATCCCATTTGTTTAATATTTTCTTTTGTTGCCTTTGTTTTTGGAGTCCTGTTCATAAAGTTTTTGCCCAATTCTACTTCCTGAAGTGTTTCTCGTATGTTTTCTTTTAGGAATTTTAGAATTTCAGGTCTTATATTTAAGTCTTTAATTCATTTTGAGTTAATTTTGGTATATGTCAGGAGGTAAAGGTCTAGTTTCATTCTTTAAAATGTTGATGTCCAGTTTTCCCAGAACCATTTACTGAAGAGGCAATCTTTTCCCCAATATATGTTCTCATTGCCTTTGTTGAAGATCAGTTGGCTGTAAGTATGTGGGTTGATTTCTGGGTTCTCTATTCTGTTGCATTACTCCTTGTGTGTTTTTATGCCAGCACCATGGTGTTTTGGTTACTATAACTTTGTAGTATAATTTGAAGTCAGGTAGTGTAATTTTTCCAGCTTTTTTTTTTTTTTGCTCAGGGTTGCTTTGGCTATTCAGGGTCTTTTGTCATTCTGTATGAATGTTAGGATTGTTTTTTCTATTTCTGTGAAGAATATCATTGGTATTTTGATGGAGTTTGCACTGAATCTCTAGATCGCCTTGGGTAGTATGGACGTTTTCACAATGTTAATTCTTTCAATCCAAGAGCATGGAATGTTTTTCCATCTTTTTGTGTCATCTTTAATTTCTTTCTGTCGTTGTTTGTAGTTCTCATTGTAGAGATTTTTCACTTCCTTGGTTAAATTGATTTCTAGGTATTTTATTTTTCTGGTGACTATTGCAAATGGGCTTACTTTCTTGATTTCTCTTTCTGTTAGCTCATTATTGGTGAATAGAAATGCAGCTGATTTGGGGGGCATTGATTTTGTATCCTGCAACATTACTGAAGTTGTTAACCAGCTCTAAGAGCTTTTTGATAGAGGCTTTAGGTTTTCCTATATATAGGATCATGTCATCTGCAAATAGGGACAGTTTGACTTGTCTTTTCCAATCTGGGTGCCTTTTATTTCTTTCTCTTGCCTGACTGCTCTGGCTAGTACCTCCAGTACTATGTTAAATAGGAGTGGTGAAAGTGGGCATCCTTGTCTTGTTCCTGTTCTTATGGGGAAAGCCTTCAGTTTTTCCCCATTCAGGATGATATTATATTAGTGGTGGGCTTGTCATAAATAGCTTTTGTTTTGTTGAGATACTTTCCTTCTATACCTGATTTTTTTTTTCCTTTTTGTCTTTTTTACTGACGTAACGGGATCGCAACCCTCAGTGTCGCGCCCGTACTGAGGACCGGCAATGGGATCGCAACCCTCGGTGTTGCGCCCGCACCGCGCTCAGCCAGTGAGCGGGAACTGGTCTCCACATGGGATCCGAACCCTTGGCGGGAGCGCCGCCATGCTCCCAAGCGGCGCACTCTCCAGTGCGCCACCAGGCCGGCCCCTATACCTGATTTTTGAGAGTCTTTATCATGAAGGGATGTTAAATTTTATCAAATGCTTTTTCTGCATCTATTGAGATAATCGTATGGTTTTTGTCTTTGATCCGTTGATGTGATGTATCACATTTATTGACTTGCGTATGTTGAACCATCCTTGCATTTTGGGGATGAATCCCACTTGATCATGGTGTATAATTTTCTTGATGTGTTGATGTATTCTGATTGTTAGTATTTTATTTAGGATTCTTGTATCTGTGTTCTTCAGAGATATTGGGCTGTAGTTTTCTTTTTTTGTTGTATCTAGGTCTGATTTTGGTATCTAGGTGATGCTGGTCTCATAGAATGAGTTTTGGAGAGTGGCTTCTGTTTCAATTTTTTGGAATAGTCTGAGGAGAATTAGTATTAATTCCTCTTTAATGGTTTGATAGAATTCATCAGTAAAGCCATTCAGTCCTGGGCTTTTCTTTGTTGGGAGATTGCTGATTACTGCTTCAATTTCATTGCTTGTTATTGTACTGTTCAGGTTTTCTATGTCTTCTTGGTTCAGTCTTGGTAGTTTGTACGTGTCCAAAAGTTATCCATTTCCTCCAGGTTTTCAAATTTGTTGGTGTATAGTAGTTTATAATAGTCTCTAATGATTTTTATGGAATCACCCCTTCAGTTTAATATTCTTTAAGTAGTAAGAGTATGTATTAGCTAGTAAAACTATAGAAGCTGAATCCCAGTAGGAGGTGGGACTGTTGATCCCTCCCCTAGAGCCAGCCTGCACTCTGCCTGTGAGTGTGTATTTCTGGGTATTTCTGTGGAATTACTTGTAATGTCTCCTTTTTCATCTCTGATTTGTGTTATTTGGGTCATTGTCTTTTTTGTTGTTATTGTTAACTAGGTAATGGTTTGTCTAGTTTGTTTATCTTCTCAAAAAACCAACTTTTTGTTTCATCAGTCTTTTGTATTGTTTTTTGGGTCTCTATATTATTTAGTTCTGCTCTAATCTTAATTACTTATTTCCATCTACTAACTTTGGGATTGTATTGTTCTTGCTTTTCTAGTTCTTTTAGGTATAGAGTTAGGTTGCTTACTTGAAATTTTTCTTTTTTTTAATGTAAGCATTTATTGCTATAAACTACCCTCTTAGTACTGCTTTTACAGTAATTCATGGGTTTTTATATGTGTCCTTATTTTCATTGTTTTGTAGAAATTCTTTTATTTCCTGTTTAATTTCTTCTTGGGCCCATAGGTCATTCTGGAGCCTGTTGTTTAATTTCCATGTATTTGTATAATGCCCTGAGTTTCTCTTATTCTTAATTTCTAGTTTTAGTCCATTGTGGTCTGAAAAGATGGTTGAGATGATTTTAGTTTTTTTAAAGTTATTGAGACTTGATTTGTGACCTAACATGTTGTCTATCTTGGAAAAAGTTCCATGTGCTGATGAGAAGAGTGTATATTCTGTAGCTGTTGGATGAAATGTTCTGTAGATATCTACCAGGTCTAACTGGACTAAAGAGTAGTTTAAATCCTGTGTTTCTCTGTTGATTTGTTGCCTGGATGATCTGTCCAATGATGAGATGTTGTTCTTTGGGTTCCACATTATTACTGTATTGGGGGTCTCTCTCTCAGGTGTAATAGTGTTTGCTTTACATATCTGGGTATTCCAGGGTTGGATGCATATATATTTTTGATTGTTATGTCTTCTTGCTGGATTGATCCCTTTATCATTATATAGTGGCCTTCTTTGTCTCTTTTTATGGTTTTTGGTTTAAAGTCTATTTTATCTGATATAAGGATATATGCTCCTGCTTGTTTTGGGTTTCCATTTGCATGGTATATCTGTTTCCATCCCTTCACTATTAGTCTGTGTGCATCTTTACCGGTGAGATGAATATCTTTTTTTTTTTTTTTCCTTTTTTGTCTTTTTTCGTGACCGGCAACGGATCGCAACCCTCAGTGTCGTGCCCGCACCGGACCGGGACCGGCAACGGGATCGCAACCCTCGGTGCTGCGCCCGCACCTCGCTCAGCCAGTGAGCGGCTGGTCTGTATGTGGGATCCGAACCCTCGGCGGGAGTGCCACCGCACTCCCAAGCGGCGCACTGTAGCAGTGCGTCACCGGGCCGGCCCTGAGATGAATATCTTGAAGACAGCATATAGTTGGGTCTTGCTTCTTGCTCCATTCTGTCAGTCTGTGTCTTTTGAGTGGCAAGTTTAATTCATTTACATTTAGGGTTATAATTGAAAGGTATTGTCTTATTCCTGGCATTTTATGCCTTTTTGTTTAGGTGTTTTGTGTATCAGTTGTTTTTTTCTTTCCCCTTGATTATCGGTCTTCCATGTTTATAGGTTTTTTTTTTGAGGTGCTAAGATTTAGTTTCTTTTGTCTTTCTCATTTGCATTTGTGTTTACTGGTGGGTTTTGTTCTTACTTATGTATTCATGGTAGTAATTATTGTTTTTCAGATTCCAGATGCAGGACTCCCTTGAGAATTTCTTGCAAGACTGGTCGTGTGGTGATGAACCCCTGAAGTTTTTATTCATCTGGGAAATACACTCTTTCTCCCTCATTTGTAAAGGATAACTTTGCTGGGTACAGTATTCTTGGCTGGCAGTTTTTGTCTTTTAGTATTTTGAATATGTTATTGCATTTTCTTCTTGCCTGTAGAGTTTCAGTTGAGAAGTCTGCTCTTAGTCCGATGATGGCACCGTTATAAGTGACCTGACGCTTTTCTGTTGCTGCTTTTAGGATTCTCTCCTTGTCTTTGAGCTTTGCCAATTTGACTGTAATGTGTCTTGGAGAGGATCTTTTTGGATTAAAACTGTTTGGGGACCTTTGACATTCCTGGATCTGAAGGTCTGTGTCTCTCTGTGTAGCTGGGAAGTTTTCCATTATTATTTCATTGAATAGATTTTCAATGCCTTTACTTTTCTTCTCCCCTTTATGAACACCTGTGATTTAGATGTTTGTGCGCTTAAGGTTGTCTGCTAGCTCTCTTAGAGATTCTTTATTTTTTTAAATTCTTTTTTCCTTTTTCTTGTCTGCCTGAGTTATTTGATAATGACCATCTCTGAGTTTGGATATTGTTTCTTTAGCTTCTTCTAATCTGCTGCTTAAGCTCTCTGTTGTGTTTTTTATTTCATTGAATGCATCTTTCTGTTCCAGGAATTTTTATTTCATTGAATGCATCTTTCTGTTCCAGGAATTCTGCTACATTCTTTTTTTTTTTTTTTGTCTTTTTCCGTGTCTGGCAACAGATCGCCACCCTCAGTGTCGCCCCCGTACTGGACCGGGACCGGCAACGGGATCGCAACCCTCGGTGTTGCCCCCGCACCTCGGCCAGTGAGCGGGAACCGGTCTGTATGTGGGATCCGAACCCTCGGCGGGAGCGCCGCCGCGCTTCCCAAGCGGTGCACTAGTGCAGTGCGCCACCGGGCCGGCCCCTGCTACATTCTTTTTTAAAGTATTAATCTCTTTGTAAGTTTCTTCCTTCATATCCTGGATACTTTTTCTTGTTTCATTGTGTTTTCTTACTGAGTCCTCTTCTGTCTCATTGAGTTTTCTTGAGATAGTTACTCGGAATTCCTTTTCTGTCATTTCAAGTGTTTCTTCTTCTATAGGGTCTGGCACTTGAGAGTTACTGAATTCCTCTGGTGGTGTCATATTTTCTGATTTTTTCGTATTTCTAATAGCTCTTTGTTGATTTTGGTTATCTAGTAGATCAGTTGCTTCTTCAATTAACTCTGGAGTGGACTTTGAGGAGAAAGACTTCTTCCTCTTTTTCCAGGCTCATCCAGTGAGTCTCTGTGTGTCAATGAAGTCAAATGTGTAGTGGGCCACCTGCACAGTAGTTGTGGATGTTATTAAGGCAGCAAGCCATCATTGCAACAGTAGTAGCTGTGGTGGTGGCTATTGTAGACCATCTCTGTGGAAGCCATGTGAAGCCTCGTGGCGGTGTCAAGGAAAGCAGAGTTCTGCCTTCTGTATGGGAGTGCCAGGTCTGGGTAGGTGGCTGTTTGCCTGCCTACCTGGGTGCCTCCCCCATCCACAGTGACACAGTGCAGGGTCCTGCCTTCTGCATGGGTAGGACAGGGGTCTGGTGGGTGACTGGCCTAATCTGCTGCCTGCCTGGTTGCCTCCCCCATCAGCGGCAGTGTGGCGTGGTGTCCTGCCTTCTGCACAGATGGGGTGAAGATCTGGCAGGTGGCTGGCTTGTTCTCCTGTCTGCTGGGGTGCCTCCCCTGTCAGCAGTGGTGCAGCACAGGGTCTTGTCTTCTGCACAGGCAGGGCAGGGGTCTGACGTGGCTGGCCTATTCTCCTGCCTGCCTGGGTGCCTCCCCTGTCCAATATTTCTTTTAAAAAGGAAACTCAGGTAGGTACCCATGGAACAATATTAAAGGAGTAATAACAGGAGTCATAGATAATTGAAGTTCCAGAAGCAGTGGAGAGAGAGATTTCAAGAAGAGGAAGAAAAAGAAATAATAATGGTCAAAAACTTCTCAAATTAGGAAAATATACATTTACTTATTTAAGAAGCACAGAGAACATCAAACAGGATAAGTGTGGAGCACACAGTGCCTAGGCACAGCATACTCAAACTTAGAAAATCTTGAAAGCAGAGAAAAATGACACATTATGTGTAGGAAACAACAATTTGAATGATCATGGCCTTAACAGAAATAATGGAAGCTAGAAAAGAGTGGAGCAACATCTTTAAAGAATGAAAAGGAAAAAATAAAAATTGTCAATTCAATTCTATATGTGATGAAAATATCTTTTGGGAATGAAGATAAAATTGGCATCTGAGGAAGTAGTTATATATTTAGTGTACTGATTAAGAATATGGGCACTGGCAACAGATTCTGGATTTGAATTTTGGCTTGGCTACCTCTTGTGATCATGGGTGAATTATGTAAATTCTCTAAGCCTCAATTTCCTTATGTATTTTATTAATAGATACTTTATTGAGATTTAAATTAGTGAGTAATGCCCAGGAGTAATGAAAGGATGCTTCTTAAGCACATAGTACCTGCTTGGCATATGGTAACTTGTTGGAAAATATTCATTATCATTTATTTATATATATTTTTAGCTTTTTGTAGCAAATGTAGCCAACCTTTATAGAACATCATATTTTCTATTTTCATCTTTCATATTTTCCCAGCTTTAGAAAGGTTGGCTATATCTTAAAAAGGAAGAAATCACTGAGGGTATTGTAAAAAATAGATCACTTTTGCTGCTACAGTGACTTCTACAAAGAAGATTTAAGAAGCTCTCATTTTTATTTTTTTATTTTTATTTTTTTTTTGTCTTTTTGTCTTTTTCCGTGTCCGGCAACGGATCGCAACCCTCAGTGTTGCCCCCGTACCGGACTGGGGACCGGCAATGGGATTGCAACCCTCGGTGCTGCTCCCGCGCCTCGCTCAGCCAGTGAGCGGGAACCGGTCTGTATGTGGGATCCGAACCCTTGGGCGGGAGTGCCGCCGCGCTTCCCAAGCGGTGCACCATCCAGTGCGCCACCGGGCCGGCCCAAGAAGCTCTCATTTTTAGAAAAGGCCATGAGAGGAGAAAATAAATTCTCTCAAAAAAACGTACAAACAAACGAAATAACTCAGTACATCATTAAGATTTTAACCATGTGAAATTTTATCCAGTCATCCTTTTGTTACGTACTATGACCTTTTGTATACCCTCCTCATTTCTTTGCTTTTTAAAAAATTTTTCTCAAGGTATTTTGAAAACTAATAATTTGGCCTAGTTGGAGGCAAATTTCTTATTTAATGTGAGTATTTTAAAACCTAAGGCAATTTCTTTCATCTGAAGTAAGATGAGAAGTTGTTTAGCTTTCATATATGTTCTTACATATTTAATGTTGAAACAATGAAAAACTACAAGTATTTTAAAATTATTAACTTCAGAAAAGCAGTTTTTCTCCTGATCTTTTAATGTGATTATGTAATTAATAGAATGAGAAAATGATATAAACTGAGTTTTGTTGGGTCATTCAACAAATATTTATTGAGCACCTACTTGTGTCAAGCACCGCTTGAGGCATTTTGATATATCAATGAAAACAAAAACAGTTCCTTGCTCTCATGGAGCTTACATTTTCACAGGGAAGGTAGACAATAAACATAAGTAACATATTATGTTAGAAAAAACAATGGGGCATTGGGAAGAGAGGGTAGTAGGGGTAATGAGGCTACACTTTTAAATAGGAGGTCAAGGTAGGCCATCATTGAGAAGGTGACATTTAAGCAAAGACCTGAAGGAGATGAGGGAGTTTAGTCAAGAGAATATCAGGCAGAAGAACCCTCCAGGGGAAAGGAACAGCCAGTGCAAAAAGGCCTCAAGGTTAGTGTGTGTCTAGCAGATTTGAGGAACTGCAAAGAGACCAGTGTGGCTAGAGAGTAGTTGAACAAGGGGGAAAGTATTAGATATGAGGGTAGGTAGGCAGTAGGAATCCAGATTCAATAGTGCCTTGAAGGTCATTTTAGGGAATTTGGGTTTTATTCTGGCGTGAGATGGGTGACACTGTACAATTTTCAGCAAGAGAGTGACATGATCTAACTTGTGATTATATGAGGGTAGGTAGGCAGTAGGAATCCAGATTCAATAGTGCCTTGAAGGTCATTTTAGGGACTTTGGGTTTTATTCTGGCGTGAGATGGGTGACACTGTACAATTTTCAGCAAAAGAGTGACATGATCTAACTTGTGATTAAAAAGAATTGGTTGGACTGTGTTGATAATTGATTGCTGGAGAGCAGGGGTAGAAGCAGAAAGACTATTTAAAAGGCTATTGTAATAATCCAGGCAAGAGATAACAGTGGTTCAGACTAGAGTGAAAGCTGTGAAGATGGTGAGAAGTGGTTAGATTCAGGGTGCATTTTGAAAGCAGAGCCCACAGAATTTCCTGACTGTTTGGATGTGGGTCTATGAGGAAGAGAGGGGCCAAAAATGACTCCAAGGTTATATGCATGAGCAATTGGAAGAGATTGTAGTAGCTCTCAACTGAGATGAGGAAGGTGCAAATGGAGTTGGTTTGGGGGATGGAGACAGATAAGATCAGTTTTGGACATGTTAAATTTGAGATGTCACACAGGCATTTGAAGTGCTTCTGTAAACCTGGAAGTCATAGGGCATGTAGATGATGCTAAACACATGCCTATGAAACTGGACGTAATTGCATGGTAATTAGGCATCAACAGGCAGGAAGGTAGCTGAAAACTAACTTCACCTGTCTCACAATTTTGCCTGGTCCTAGTATTGCTGATAACCTAGTTCTTTGGAGCCAATTAAGGATCAAAATCAATTCTTAGATTTTTTTTGGGCTACTTAATACACAGTACTACATGTGAAGTAGTAGTCACTCAGTAAATGTTTCTTTTCCTTTAAAATATGTCATCATCTAAAGGGCAAGGCAGCTTAAACGTAGAATGTCTGTATTTTAGCCTGTTCACTCTTCAGTATGATGGTATGGTAAAATTATGACTGAGTTACATTCACCTGCTTTACTAGAAAATGAGAAGTAGGGCCGGCCCCATGGCTTACTCAGGAGAGTGCTGCGCTGGGAGCATCGAGGCCGTGGGTTTGGATCCTATGTAGGGATGGCCGTTGCGCTCACTGGCTGAGCGCGGCGCAACCACACCGTGCCGAGGGTTGTGATCCCCTTGCTGGTCAAAAAAAAAGGAAATGAGAAGTAATTGTATTACTGAAACATAAACCAAAATACAGGGAAATATTAGGCTGAATATGATAATTGAAGAGAAAAAAAATTCAAGTGATGAGAACAGAAAACCAGCCTATATTCCCTTTGGTACTGAAAAACAACATCTACACCAGTGGTTCCTATACTTTGGGGCATACTGGAATTACCTGGCCATCTCTTAAAAATATTGCTATCTGACTTCTACTCTCAGATCTTCTGATTTATTTGCTATGATATGAGACTTGGGCATCAAGGTTTTTAAAATCTCCTTAGGTGGGTATACTGTGCAGCAAAATTTGAGAACTACTGTGATCTACACTTTTTTTGTTGTTGTTCTAATGGAACTGCCCCTAATAGTAACAGTATTCGAAGTTCCTTCCAAAATTCTTTTTATTCTTTGCTGGTGCCAAAAACGGAAGCAGCATTGTTAAGGAAAGATCCTCAAGACAGAAGAGAGTAAATGAGCGCTCTCTAAATGATGAAAATAAGAAGTCACTATCATAATTTGTGGTAGATTTGTGGCAGCTGTTTTTACCCGGCCCAGCCATTCATTTATAGCACAAGTGAACCCCAAATTGATGGTAACTGTGATGTCATGGTAGCTGCATTAGAATTAGAAGACTTGGATTCAAATCCCAATTCTTCCACTTACTAGCAGACTTCTGATGGGCAATTCACTTAATATCACTGAAATTCCATTTTTTTCCCCTTCCTAACTTGACAGTAACCAAATCTGTTTCTCATGGTTGTTGTAAAGATATATATATATTTTGGCAGCTGGCCAGTATGGGGATCCAAACCCTTGACCCCATGGTATTACAACACCACACTCCAAACAACTGAGCTAACGGCCCAGCCCTGGTTGTTGTAAAAATTTTTTTTAAAGCTAATATATGTGAAGGTAAACTATAAAGAATGACATAAAGATGTGAATTATTATTTGAAAGGATTTTTTAACCTTAGAAGTGACATAGCATTGTACAATATAATCATTTCCTGGAAGTGAATAGATAATATTATTTTTTCTGTATTTTTTTTTACTGCCTTAAGAATGAGGTCCTGCATAGAGTAGATAATAAATACTATTTAACTTAACATGTAGTAAAGTGTTATTTTGTATTTATTTTCTATACAGTGTATTAATCTGGGTAAAAACACTGATTTTGGACTCAGACCTGGGTTTCAACACAGATGTTGCCATTTGTTAGCATATCTGTATCAATAGACATGTTCTAAGACTTAGGTTTCTTATCTTGTTACACTGGGAATAATAATATCTGTCTTTCAGGGCTGTTTCAACGTTCACATGTAAAGCTCCAAGCATAGTGGCTGGCACAGAGCATGCAGGAAATGTTAATTCTTTGAGTACAGTAATCTTGGGAAAGTAATTTTTAAAATCTGAGTAATAATTTTTCAGTAGCTAAAAAATTTTAACTATCATTTAAAAAATTTTTTTTGCTGATTTCTTTATCATTTAAAATTTTAAGTGCCCCTCCATGGATACTTTTAAAAGCAGTGTTTATTTTTGTATGCTTTTTCAGATAATTTTTAAAAAGCCATTTTAAGTTTACACCATGAATAGCACAAAGGAGAATGACAATTACAAAGATGACCTTCTGCTTAGGATGGGACTTAATGATAATAAAGCAGGAATGGAAGGATTAGATAAAGAAAAAATTAACAAAATTATAATGGAAGCCACAAAGGTATGTTTCTTTTTTCTTTCAATATCTATAATTAATTTAGTAACTTTTAAACTTTCTGTTTAAAAGAAAATCATTAAGGTTTGAATATTCTTTTTATTAAAATTTTTAATATTTTAATTTATAATATTATTAAGCTACTAAAGGATATGGAATAATCTCCCTTCTATTTTGTTGCTCTTGCTACCCAGCTTTCTACTTTACATGCATATAATATGCAAGTAAAAGTAAAATAACATACATGTTCTTTTCCCCCCTTTTCAAAAAACCCCCCTAGGAGAATACTGTAATTGTTTTGCTCTTCGGGTTTTTTTTTTTTTTTTTTCCAGTTAATATAACTTGGAGGTCCTTTTGTATAACATTCAAGTTCTTCATTCTTTTTTATGTCTGCATGTTTAGATATAATTTATCAAACAAATCAGAATCTTTATTGATGGACATGTAAGTTATTTATAGCCTTTTATTTTCATAAACAATACTACAGTAAATAACCTTGTACTTCATAATGTTATATTTGTTCAAGGAAAACTATAGGAGAGAGTCCTAGAAGTGGAATGACTACACCAAATACATATAGCATGAAAGAATACATGCATGTGTAATTTTTATGAATTGCCAAATTACCCTCCATAGTGGTTGTATCAATTTACACTTCCACCACGAATATATGAGAGTATGCATTATCATACTGAAACTGCGCTAATACAATGTATTACTAAATTTTTGGATTTGCCAATCTGAGTAACACAGTATGGCATTACTTTGCATTCCTCTTTTTTTTTTTGTCTTTTTCCATGTCCGGCAACGGATTGCAACCCTCAGTGTCGCCCCTGTACCAGACCGGGACCGGCAATGGGATCCCAACCCTCGGTGTTGCCCCCGCACCTCGCTCAGCCAGTGAGCGGGAACCGGTCTGTATGTGGGATCCGAACCCTCGGCGGGAGCGCAACCGCGCCTCCCAAGCGGCGCACTAGCGCAGTGCGCCACCGGGCCGGCCCCAGCATTCCTCTTATGCAGCCAGTGAGCGGGAACCGGTCTGTATGTGGGATCCGAACCCTCGGCGGGAGCACAACCGCGCCTCCCAAGCGGCGCACTAGCGCAGTGCGCCACCGGGCCGGCCCCAGCATTCCTCTTATGAAAACTGAGATTGTACATTTTTTATATCTTAAAAACAATTTATATTTCCTTTTTTATGAACTTTATGTTCCTACCCTATGCACATTTGTCCATTGGATAATTGTTTATCTTTGACTTTGCTTATGGTAGTTTTCTCCCGTGCAGAAATTTTTTGTTTGCTTCTTTTTATGTATTTGAATTACTCAGCTACATATGGCCTTCTCCAAGGGAAAAGTTTTTTCTACCACTTTTTTGCTTTCATTTATGAAATATACATTATTCATATTATGAAATATACATGCAGAAAGGTGTAAAATCTGAGATATTCTTAGGAAATGTACGCTGATGTCTATAGCAACTTACTTTCAAATTGTTTAGCTAAAAGGGGTGGGAGTGTGTGTATGTGTACACATGCATGTGTGTGCAAGCACTTATGTAGAACTTGGGGGAGAAATCATATGTAGCAGGATATTAACAAGTGGTGATACTATGTTAGGGCATTTGGGGTTGATTGTACTATTCTTTCATTTTTTGAAGATTTGTAAATTCCAAAATAAAATTATTTTTCCCTCAACTTTTTAAGAATGTAAAACAAAGATACAATTTTAAAAGCAAGAAAAAAGTAAAAGAGAATTAAGAGATATAATAAGCAGATGTAAAAGATAGACCCTGATTGGATACTGGTTTGTACAAATCAGCAGTAAAAGACATTTGAAATGTTTAGTGTAATTTGAATATGGAGAGAGTACTATGTAATGTTAAGGAATTATTGTTAGTTTCGTTAGCTAACAAAATTATGTTATAATGTTATTATGATGAAGTTAGAAAATAGCCTTATTTTTAAAGATGCATACTGAAATACTGTATGTAATAAACACTAAATGTCATGATATTGGTAATTTACTTTAAAATGTTGCACTTAAAAATTCAATGAAGCAAATATGGTAAAATGTTAACAGTTGTTAAATCCCAGTGATAGTTTTATATGTGTATTTATTGTATTAATCTCTCTATTTTTTCTGTTAGAGACTTTTTTGAAATTTTCATTATAAAAATGTTTTTTTAAAAAAGAAAAAGAATAAAACCTATCAGCCTAGTTTTCAGGTTAAGAAATACAATATGTACGTTACCCTAGATTTCCCTATCCTAGATCCTCCCTCTCTCTTATTTGTGTCTTACTACCATTTATTAAATAGTCCATCCTTTTCCTACTGACCTACAGCTCTTTCTCTTCTGTTCCACTGGATTATTTGCCTGTTCTTGTACCTTCAACATGTTCTTCATTACAATACTTATAAAAAGTCTTGATATCTGCTTGAACAATTTTTTTTGTACTTTGTTCTTTTTCAAGAGTATCTTGAATATTCTTGAACCTTTGTTCTTCCATATAAATTTTATGATATATATGTACTCTTGAAAAGAATATATACATACATATATCATATAATTGATATATATCATATGATTGGTATATCTAAAACACATATTATATATTAATATATATTTCTCTTGTGTAGAGGGTTACCATAAATGGCATCTTTTTTAAATTGAGATTTTTCTAATTGCCATTTCATTGCAATATAATTTACTTTTTTAAAACTATTATCAGAAAATTTTAAACATACATAAAAGTAGAGCAAATAGTAAAGTGAATCCCAGCATCAACAATTATCAAGATTTTTCCAAATGTTGTTTCATCTGTCTCACCCCTCCCCTACTGAGTTTTGGAGGTGGATGGGAGGTGGTAGAGTATTTTAAAATAAATTCAAATAAGTTGGACAAATTTCTAGAAATTCATAGTTTTGCAAAACTGACTCAAGAAGGTATAGAAAATCTAAATAGACCTATAACAAGGAAAGAAATTAAATTAGTGATTAAAAATCTTCCCACCAAAAATTTTTTTAAAAAAATACCAGGCCAAGATGGATTCTCTGGTGAATTTTATCAGATATTTAAAGAAGAAATAATATAAATACTCCACAAGCTCTTCCAGGAAATAGAGAAGGATGGAGCACTTCCCAGCTCATTCTGTGAGGCCAGTATCAACTTGATACCCAAAGCCAAACACAAGATATTATACATTATTGTAAATACAAAAGTCCTCAACAAACTATTAGCAAATTGAATCCAACAATATGTAAAAAAAAAAAAAAAAAGATTATGCACAATGATCAAGTTGGATTTATCTTAGGAAAGCAAGGTTGGTTTAACATTGCAAAAATTAATGTAAAACACCATATTAATAGAACAAAAAGGGGCAAAACTGCATGATTATCTCTGTAGACACAGAAAAAGCATATCTGACAAAATCCCACCACCATCTGTGCTAAAAACACTTAAACCTGAAACAGAAGGGAACTTCCTCAATCTAGTAAAGGGCATCTATAAAAATCCTATTGTGAGCATCACACTTTATAGTGGAAGTTTGAACACTTTCCCCCTAAAATCAGGAACAAGGCAAGAATCTCCATTCTCACCTTTTCTATTCTGCACAGTCCTGACAGTTCTAGCCAGTGCAGTCAGGTAATAAAAAGAAGTAAAAGACATCCAGATTAGAAAGGAAGAGCTAAAACTGTCTCTATTCACAGATGACATGATCTCATATATAGAAAATTCTAATGAATCTCAAAAGAAGTACAAGACTTGTACCCTGAAAATTACAAAAATTTGCTGAGGGAAATTAAAGATTAAATAAATGGGGAGACATTCTGTGTTCAAGAATGAAAAGATTCAATGTTGTTAAGATGGCAGTTTTCCCCAAATTGACCTATAGATTCAATGTAATCCCCCGTCAATATTCCAGTGGCTTTTTATTTTTATTTTTTTGCAGAAATTGACATGCAGATCCTAAAATTTACTTGGAAATGAGAAACACCTAAAATAGCCAAAACAATTTTGAAAAGAAACAAACTTTGAAGTCTTTGACTTTGATTTCAAAACTTAGTATAAAGCTACAGTTATCGGGCTGGCCCGGTGGCACACTGCTGTAGTGTGCCGCTTGGGAAGCGCGGTGGCGCTCCCACTGAGGGTTCGGATCCCACATACAGACCGGCCGCTCACTGGCTGAGCGAGGGGCGGGAGCAACACCGAGGGTTGCGATCCCGTGGCCGGTCCCGGTCCGGTACGGGCGCGACACTGAGGGTTGCGATCCGTTGCCGGTCAGGAAAAAAGACAAAAAGGAAAAAAAAAAAAAAAAAAAGCTACAGTTATCAAGGCAG
>NW_007728760.1:31181-57924 GCF_000696425.1 Galeopterus variegatus | reverse complement strand
AAGAAAAAAAAAAAAAAAAAAAAAAAAAAAAAAAAAAAAGCTACAGTTATCAAGGCAGTGTAGTACTGCCATAACGACAGACATACAGACCAATGGAGCTGAATCGAGAGTCTAAAAATAAATCCTTATATTTATAGTCTACTGATTTTTGATGAAAGTACTTAGGCAAAAGGATAGGCTGTCAATAAATAGTGTTGGGACACCTGGATAGCCACATGCCAAAAAGGTGAATTTAGACCCTCATCTCACACCACACAAAAAAAAATGAACTCTAAATAGATTTAAAGCACGAAGGCAATAAAATTTTTAGAAGAAAACATAAGAGAATATTTTTGAGACATAAGTTAGGAGGTGGAAATTTCTTAGATATGACACCAAAAGCAAGTCAGTAAAAGAAAAAGCCGAGAAATCATACCTCATCAAAATTTAAAGTGTTTGTTTTTAAAAAGACATCCTTTAAAAATAAAAAGATATGAAACCTACTTGGGTAAAATATTTGCAAAACACATCTGATAAATAACTTATATCCAGAATATGTAAAGAATTCTTACAATTCAGTAATAAGATGAGCAACCCAATCAAAATATATGAATAGAAATTTTAGTAAAGCAGATATGCACATGGCTCATGGGCCATGAAAATATGCTCAACATCATTACTCATTAGGGAAATACAAATTTAAAAACAGAGAAATAGGGCTGGCCAGTTAGCTCAGTTAGTTAGAACATGGTGTTGATAACACCAAGGTCCAGGGTTTGATCCCTGTACTGGCCAGCTGCCAAAAAAGAAAACAAACAAACAAACAAACAAAAAACAGTGAGATGCCATTTACACTGTTATTGCCTAGAATGGCTATAATATAAGACAGACGGTAACAAATGTTGGCCAGGATGTGAAGAAATTGGAACCTTTACACATTGCTTGTAAGATTGTAAAATGGTTTAGCCACTTTGGAAAACAGTCTGGCAGTTCCTGTAAAGGTTAAGTATGGAGTTACCATATGATCCAGAAATTCCACTGGTAGGTACATGTCCAAGAGGAATGACAGTGTATGTCCATATAAAAACTTGTACACAAATGTTCATAGCATTTTCCGTAATAGCCAAGAAGCAGAAATAACCTAAATGTCTATCAACCTGGTAAATAGATAAACACTAAGTTCAGTAATGGAATGATGGGTAATTTTTTAAGAGTATTTTCTACATTTTCTTTAATGATTTAACATTAAATTTTTGAAAATACTATTTAAGGAGTGAAAGAGATAACTTACGACCTAACCAACTAAGGCCTTGCATATGCTCCATGGATCCTACCTAGGACACGTTCTTTTCTGAATGCAGATATATACTCATCTCAGAGAGCTTGTACTGTTCTAAGTACTGCCTCACAACAATTCTGTGATTTAGATAATTATTAATAAATTCATTTAACAGATAAGGAAACTGAAACATAGAAAGATTAAGTAATTTTAGGGTCACCCAGCTAGTAAGTAGTAGAGCTAAGTTTTGAATTCAATCATTCTGATTCTGTAGTCAGTATTCTTAGCCACTAGGTTATACTATAGTGATGTCTTCCTTTAAACATTTTTCTTATGCTTTGTTTTGTTTTCCTTCATAGGGGTCCAGATTTTATGAAAACGAGCTCAAGAAGGAAAAACAAGTCAATCAACGAATTGAAAATATGATACAACAAAAAACTCAAATTACCAGCCAGCAGCTAAAGAAAGCACAATTACAGGTATTAATTCAATTATTAAGTAAAGTGGAAGCTGGTAGAATAATAGTTGGCAGTCAAAATGCATTATCATCAAGTCATAAATAAAAACAAGGTGAAATGTAAATGTTCATTATATTGTAAAGGATACATATTCAGCAAATGCACGTGCTTTGCTAAGCATTGCTCTACTTATTTACATAAAGACTCCACACCTAGACATTATCACCTCCATTCTACAGAGGAGTAAATAGAGTCTTAATTAGGGTAAGTAACTTGCCCAGCTTTATAGAACAGGTAGTTGACAGAGCTATGATTTGACTCAAAGCCTATGTTCTTTTTATTATATACATTATTTATATATTTATATATATATATACATTATTATATACATTATTTGCAGCTAAAAAAAAGCCACATGATAAGTCCTTTCTGCAATGCTTATTTTGCAAAATAAAATCGGGGGGAACATATTAACTAATTAAATTAGAAAGTAACTTGAAACATAATCATGTTTTAGTAAACCAAAAACTCAACACTATATGTTAGAATGCCAAATGTACATGAATTTCTAAGATAAAACACAAGACTTCTAATAATTTGGAGGCTTTTGGCTTTTTCTCTAGGATCTTTGGGGAGTAAATACTCAAAATTGTCCTCCACTGTTAAAAGTTATTTCAGCAGAAAAGTTTGCAAGAACCCAGCTGCAGAACACCATGTGGTAGATTCACAACTCAAAGCAGTCAGATTTCTCCTAATAAAGCAAGTCATGGCCAGATGAGTTTATTCTCTATCAAAATCTGATCCAGTGTTAACAAAGCTCTAGGATATAACATAATAAAATTATAGCATTAATTTAACATGCTACAAAATCTTTCTTTTGTGATAGAGTTCAGAGATCATAAATTTTATGTTTTGTTTACCAAACTATAATGCGTCATTTTTTGGTATATGCTTTCCTAGAGCACAAGGTAATTTTTAAGTGGTCTGCTGTTGTGACAAAGGAGAGAGTTCAGAGATCATAAATTTTATGTTTTGTTTACCAAACTATAATGCGTCATTTTTTGGTGTATGCTTTCCTAGAGCACAAGGTAATTTTTAAGTGGTCTGCTGTTGTGACAAAGGAGATTTGTCTGTCCAATACCATTTTTAAGGATTCATAGCATTAAAATTATGGAGGTACCATAATTTATTTACCTTACCTATGCTGGTTCTAGTTTTTTGTTTTATACACAACCCTGTGGTGATCATTTTTTATTCCTTTATTTTTACACTGTAGTGCTGTTATTTTCACCAAAAATGGTACCATTTTACATTTTTAACATAAGAGCATTGGTTTCCTCATATACTTGTTTAAAACTAGATTTTATCAGTTTTATCAGTCTTAGTTTTTGCTTATACAGTGTCCAAAATATTCTCTCATGGTTGTTTTAATTTTTCTTCCTTTGATTTTGACAGAGAAAGAACATCTTTTCACATATTAGTTAGCCATTAATATTTTCTTATTGTGGAAATTTCCTCTTGTTTGTTAGGATATAGGCTAAGTAGCTGGCACAAGAGACCCCAAAATATAATATTTTAAATAAGAATTTATTTCTTTCTCACCTAATAGGTAAGTAGTTCCAGCTGGTGGGGTGGCTCTGATTACCATAGTAACTTAGAGACCCAGGTTCTTTAAATCATGTTCTATCATCCCCTGGTGTTATCCTTACCTGGACTGATAAAAATGGATTGTCTCCAATCTATATTCCATCTCTTGGTAAGAGAGTAAGAGTAGGGAAAAAATTGAAGGCAGGTAATTTGCTATTTAACAAGTGAAAAAGAAATTGCATGCATTACTTAAGCTCACATTCTTTTGCAAGAATTTAAGTTACATGGTCACACCTAACTGCAACAGAAGCTATAAAACATATTCTCTAGCTGGGTGGCCATGTGTCTAGATAAAATTCTGTTACTGTAGAAAGAAGAGAGAATGGATCTTGGGATTCAACTAGCAGTCCAAAGCAATATTCATTGCCACATTTCTAGGGGAGTTCATGTTTCTTGATTTATAGGATCATATTATATATTAAGGATTTTTTCTTGCCATTTGTTGTAAATATTGTTCTAATATGTTGTTTGTCTTTTTATTTTGCAGGAGTTTTTTTCCTATACAATTTAAAACGTTTATATAATCAAATCCAATGGTATTTTTTTAAACTTTATTTATTAGAGCTGTTTTAGGTTCACAGTACAGAGAGTTCCCATGTACCCCTTGTTTCCCTACAGTCATAGCCTCCCCTACTATCATCATCCCCCACCAGAGAAGTACATTTGTTACAATTGATGAACCTACAATTGATGAACCACTATCATTATCCCCCAAAGTCCATAGTTTACATTAAGGTTCACTCTTGGTGTTGTACATTCTATGGATTTGGACAAATTTATAATGACATGTATCCACCATTATAGTATCGTACAGAGTAGTTTCACTGTCCTAAAAAATTTCCATGCTCTCCATATTCATCCCTTTCTCCCCACTAATCCCTAGCAACCACTGATCTTTTTACTTTTTTCATATAAATATCATGTAGTTGGAATCATACAGTATGTAACCTTTTCAGACCGATTGACTTAGTAGTGGGCACTTAAGTTTCTTCCATGTTTTTTGATGGCTTGATAGCTCATTTCTTTTATGTGCTAAATATTATTCAGTTGTTTGGATGTACTATAGCTTATTCATTCAGTCACCTCCTAAAGGAAACGCTTCCGAGTTTTGGCAATTTTGAAAAAAGCTGCTATAAACATTCATGTGCACTTTTATGTGTGGACAGAGTTTTCAACTCCTTTGGGTAAATATCAAGGAACACAATTGCTGGATCACATGGTAGGAATATGTTTAGTTTTAGAAGAAACCATGCAACTGTTTTCCAGAGTGGCTGTACTATTCTAATTCCCATCAGCAATAAATGAGAGTTCCTTTTGCTACACATTCTTGTCAACATTTGCTGTTGTCAATGTTTTGGATTTTGGCTATTCTAATAGGTGTATATTGGTACCTCATTGTTGTTTTAACTTGCATTTCCCTGGTGATATATGATGTGGAGCATCTTTTTATATGGTTATTTGCCATCTATATGTATCCTTTGGTGTGGCATTTGTTAAGGTCTTTGGCCCATTTTTTAATAGGGTTGTTTTCTTATTGTTGGGTTTTAGGAGTCCTTTGTATATTTTGAGTAACAGTCCTGTATCATAAATGTCTTCTGCAAATATTTTCTCTTAAACTGTGGCTTGTCTTTTTATTCTCTTGACAGTATCTTTCTCAGAGCAGAATTTTTAAATTTAATGAAGTTCACCTTATCAATTCTTTCTTTCATAGATTATGCTTTTGGTGTTGTATCTAAAATGTCACACAGGCTGAGCCCATGGCGCACTCGGGAGGGTGTGGCGCTGGGAGCGCAGCAGCGCTCCCACCACGGGTTCGGATCCTATATAGGGATGACCGGTGCGCTCACAGCACTCACTGGCTGAGCGTGGTGCGGCCGGTCTCAAAAAGGACAAAAAATAAATAAATAAATAAAATAAAATAAAATAAAATGTCATTGTCAAACCCAAGGTTATCTAGATTTTCTCTTATATTATCTTCTAGGAATTTTATAGTTTTGCATTTTACATTAAGTATGTGATCCATTTTGAGTTAATTTTGTAAAGGGAATAAGATTTGTGTCTAGATCATTTTTTTGCATGTTGATGTTCACTTTTTCCAGCACCATTTGTTAAAAGACTATCTTTTCTCCATTGCATTTCCTTTGTTTTTTTGTCAAAGATCAGTTGACTATATTTATATGGTCTATTTCTGGTCACCTTATTTTGTTCCATTGATCTATGTGCCTATTCTTTTACAATACCACACTGCCTTAATTACTGTAACTTTTTAGTAAGTCTTGAAGTTGGGTAGTGTCTGTGCTTCAACTTTGTTCTTCTCCTTCAATTTTGTATTGGCTATTCTGAGTTTTTTGCTTCTCTATATAAATTTTAGAATCAGTTTGTTGATATTCATAAAATAACTTGCTAGGATTTTGATTGGGATTGCATTTAATTTATAGATCAAGTTGGAAAGAACTGACATCTTGATAACATTGAGCCTTCTTATCTGTGAACATAGAATATCTCTCCATTTATTTAGTTCTTTGATTTCTTTCTTCAGAGTTTTTTAGTTTTCCTCATATTGATCTTACACATATTTTGTTAGATTTATACCTAAGTATTTCAGTTTTGGTGGTGCTAATGTGAATTGTATTATGTTTTTAATTTCAAATTCCAGTTGTTCATTGATGGTATATAGGAAAGTGTTTGGCTTTTGTGTATTAACCTTATATCCTACAACCTTGCTATAATAGTTTATTAGTTACAGCAAGAGTATTTAAAAAAATTTTTTTATTCTTGGCTTTGGTATTGTGCTTGGAAAATTACTCCTCACGACCAAGCCTGTATGTTCTTTTAATATTTTTATAGATTTTGTTATATTCAGATCTTTAGTCAATTTGGAATTTGTTTTGATATAAGGTGTGAGATTTTTTTTGCTAAATGGTATTATATTTTCCCCAAATTGTATTATTTTTTCTAAATGGTGATTCACTTGTCCTAACACCATTTATTGAATTATGAATCCTTTCTCTATTGAATTGAAATGATACATTTCCAAATAATACTAAGTTCTCATTGTACTTTGATTTATTTTTGGACTCTTTCTAATCGATTGAGTCTCTTCCTGTATCAGTACCATACAGTTTTGGTTATTGTACAGTAAGAATATTGTATTTTATTCTTCATTATAATTCTTTAAAATTTTTTGTGTTTTTCTTACACATTGTTTCTTTCAAGTAAACATAAGCATCATTTTATCAAGGGTTTTTTTTTAAAGTTCCATTCTGTTGACAATACATTGTTTTTAAATTGATATTGTTAAGCAATTTACTTTCCAGACATTTTTAAAGTTTTACTGATGTATACTCTATAAATATCTTTAATAAAGTTTTAAATATACAGTACATATGAGTGGTGCTATGTAACATTTTGCCGTTTATACTATTTTTAAAGTTTATATCTTTAAATATGCTAATAATATGAAGGAATAAAAAATACCTTCTATTGTGTAGCAGAACTTCAGATTTTGTTCCAGTTTCAGTTGACTATTTCATGTTTATATCTTTAAATATGCTAATAATATGAAGGAATAAAAAATACCTTCTATTGTGTAGCAAAACTTCAGATTTTGTTCCAGTTTCAGTTGACTATTTCATGGGAGGCTCTCTAGGATCTTTTGCAAAGGGAATGACAGGAAATGTGTTTTATGTTGATTGTTAAATTGTTTCATTTGTTGCGCTTCCTCTAAAAGAAGTTGTATAAGTAGGAGGGGATTGGAGAAATCCTAAGGAGCCAAGAAGGTCTGAAATAGCGGAGATGTTTTTACGGGAAATTTGTTTATATTTTAGAGTCATAAAATTTTCAAGTACTAGATTTTATTATGTGTGATATGATAGTATGAATTGTTGCTAGTTAAGCCAAGGTAAATAAACTCTACAGGCATTAACATTCCCAGGGTGTTTACTCAGAATCCCTCTAAGCATTCTCCACCCTATTCCACCCTCGTTTGACTTCTTAAAGACACAATCATTTTTGTAACTGCCAAAATATCTTGTAATAACATGGGCTTATAAATTGAATAGACAAATATCCATGTTATATTAAATGGCAACTACACAGCAAATCAGTGCATTTTGACCATTTTAACAACTGATTTTATTAACTCAGATTTACTCAATAATCTTTAGTATGGATGTAAAATATACCATTAGGATTTAGTTTGAGCTTATATCAATGTTAAAGACTTTTTAAAATCTATTTTAGGAAAACATTATAAAATAATAGAAAGAACAGTCTTTTGAGTAACCTTGTTTCTGGTCTAGTTCTAACACTTACCAGCTGTATGATTCAGGGCAAAAATCTTACTGAGATTTAGTTTCCTCATCTATAAAATGGGAATGATAATTATGATCTCTGAATTATTTTGACCAGTAAATTAGTTAGCATAGAAAGCACTTAGCTGGGCCGGCCCGGTGGTGCACTGCTACAGTGTGCCGCTTGGGAGCGTGGTGGTGCTCCCGCCAAGGGTTCGGATCCCACATACAGACCGGTTCCCGCTCACTGGCTGAGCGAGGTGTGGGCGCAGCGCCGAGAGTTGCGATCTCGTTGCCGGTCCTGGTCCGGTACGGGCGCGACACTGAGGGTTGCGATCCGTTGCTGGACACAAAAAAAGACAAAAAGACAAAAAAAAAAAAGAAAAAAAGAAAGCACTTAGCATAATATATGACAAATATTATACACTCAATAAATGTCATTTCTACTTTTGAAATTATAGGTAATATCATTAAGCCCTTACTGTATCCCTACATAAGTGCATTACATGAATGTCTCTTTTAATTCTTTCAACAACCTTTTGAGGTTGGTTTAGTCCTACTTTACAAATAAGAAAAGTAGGGGGCTGGCTGGTTAGCTCAGTTGGATACAGCACAGTGCTCATAACGCCAATGTCCAGGGTTCAATCACTTTACCAGCCAGCTGTTTCCCCTGCCCCCACCCTGCCAGAAACAAAAACAAATAGGGAAAGTAAGGATGAGAGAGGTTAACCTGCTCACTGTCATGTAACTAATGAGTAGTGGCAGTCCTGGGACCCAAACCAAAGCCTTTATTCTTAACCACTGTGACACATACCAGTTCTGAGCAACAAAAAAAGGAACAATGTACATGTTAGAGACTCATCAGAACTTGAAAGTTATTGGGAAGGAAAATGGAAGAAAGGAAACCATGAATGAGGATTTCAGTAGAAGAAACTTTAAAAAGCAGTGGTGGTGTGTATCTTGTAGATGTAGAAAAAGAAGAGTTCAGACAAAGGTGACTAATGAGAGATACAGTAAAGGGAAGTGGAATATGTGAGTCATGCAGAGGGGAGGTTTCTTTTTTGCAACGTACACTTGCTTTAAGCACAAGAAAGAATAGATTGCTGAAGAGACTGTCAGAGCTTTAATATTTGAGTCTGGGGAGAATTTTTTCCCATTTGGTTTGCTGTCCATTTATCTTTTTCTTTTCTAGACGATTCCAGGTCATGATATTTCAGATGTTACTTCCTTATTCTCACTCAACTCATATTTTGTGCATATTTTCTGGATTAATATAGATTAGTTTTTAGTCTACCTTTCTTCATATTAGTCTCCATAATTTGTTTACATCTAGTTAGGATACTATTCTCTATTTTAAAACTGAGGTAATAGAAAGTTTTAAATCAGGATGGTAAATTAGAGTAATATTAAAAATAAAGTTCCAATTATTAGGTACAGTATCTTCCTAGAAGTAGTTAGCCTCCTTCAAAATTTTCCTATTAATACTGCTTTCTCTTTTTAAACCATCTTTAATATATTGCTATAAATTTCATTCCTTTTCTTCTGCCAGTCTCTCCCCTCTGTCTCTCTTGGAAGGAAAGAATATAAAGGCAGAAAAGGTTTTTCTCCTCAAAGAGCTCACAATTTAATATCCAATACAATAAGTGCCACAGTAAGAGGAGGAAAACAAATAAAGGAACATTAAATTTTGTGGGATGGAGGACAGAGATCCAGTTAAGTTACAAAAGATATTTGAGCTGATCCTTGCAGACTTGTGACAGAGCTAGGAAAGGCGTTCTAGACAGATCAACAGCCTGAGGCACAGAGTACCCCAGATCATTCAGTGAGTTGCAGCCTAAACAAGAACAGGCCCTCTAGAGAATCTCACTGTGTCTACTGGAGGCAGATACCCATATGATTCAGGGTGATTGTTTCTAAAAGTGGAATTATAGTTCTAACCTGCAGCTGATGGGCAGCTAGTGTCACAATAATTCTAACAAAGAGGCATGAAAAAAATTTCTGCATACTGGAGGCAAGATTGAAGTCTGGCATGGGGAAAAAAGCTACATTGTACACCTGTAGCTCTCCCCTTTGAGGAAACTTACTGTAAGGATCTCCACATGGTGGAAGTTTCTTTCATTCTAGAGATCACACCACTTGCTTATTTCTGGGATTGCTTTGTTATACAGTTATTCACTGATCCTTTTAGTAATAGATTACATTTATTGAACTTGTGCCATTTGCCAGATGCTGGTCCATACTCTGTGTGCCAGCTCATTTAATAACTTTCTTCTCTTACAATTTTACTTTAATGGTTTTGACAACTTCCTTATATGTTGAGTAGATCAAAACTGACACACAGCCACTCTGAGCTGCCAGGTAAGCTGGGAAAGTGAGTAAGTAGCTTTCTTTAGCCTCTGTAATAGAGGCAGGCCACAAGAAAGGAACAGTTAGGAATGAATGAGTCTGTCTGCTACATAAACTTTCTTTTCTCACTTGCCTACTTTGATTATTTCTCTTTTCATTTTTGTTCTTTCTTGTCAATCTAACTTTTTCTCTGTAGAGACAAAAATTCCTTAAAAATTAAGATTCTTCACTGTTATATTTGACATATATATTGAAGTTCGTGAAGAATAAATTATAGCTTAAGTTTTTTACCTTTATTTGTGTAGACTAACATTTATGAAATTTCAGCATTAAAAAGACAATTCCACAGAAAGAATGTTTACATTATGCTCCAGTACATTTAGTTACTGTTTTATTGCTATTATTATTATTATTATTATTATTATTTTAACACTATTTAACATAAACATCGTGTGCTTATAATAACCATATAAGAGGTATAATCTTACATATGCTCCAGTACATTTAGTTACTGTTTTATTGCTATTATTATTATTATTATTATTATTATTATTTTAACACTATTTAACATAAACATCGTGTGCTTATAATAACCATATAAGAGGTATAATCTTACATTGTACATTTTCTTTGTAGCTATTTTAAGACATGAATATTATGAGCCAAATGTGAGTTCTTTATTTTACCTAAATTGAAGCTTCCAGTTGCAGTAAGTTCTTTAAATTTATAAAACAGTAGAATCATCTGATACAAACAACTGGAATAGTTCATTTATTCAATAAATATTTATTAAATTCCTATTATGTGCCTGGGAGTATGGAGAGATCAAAGAGTTGGTAAGGAATGATATTTGAGAATAGGTGGTCTGTATTTGTGAAAATAAAAGCAATTATCAGCCTTAATAAATAACAATAAAATATACATAGATAAACACCCATAAACAATAATAAAATATACACCCATAAATACCCATGAACAACAGTAAAATATATACTCATAGATGAGTAGGTGGATGGATAGACAGGTAGACAGATAACCTACTAAATTAAGACTAATGTTGTGATTAATGGTGTTTCAATATTATGTTGTCTAAAAGTATGTTTACTTTTTTCAAAATTAAGGTTGACAAATTTGCAATGGAATTAGAACAGAGCCGGAATTTGAACAATACCATAGTGCACATTGACATGGATGCTTTCTATGCAGCTGTAGAAATGAGGGACCATCCAGAACTGAAAGATAAACCCATTGCTGTCGGAACAGTGAGTATGTTGGTAAGTAGGTAAAGATTAAAAACAAAAAGGAAATTTCATAACATAGTCAAGTAAGCCTTACTGGTTCATGAACGGGGAAGACTTTATTGAAGTCTACCAGTTTGCTGAGTATTTTTCTGGGTACCTTATATATGCTCAATTACTGAATCTTTTCAACGTACCTTAAGGTACTAGTTTTTATTTCCATTTGACAGAAAAGAAAACAAACTCAGAAAGATGTTTATTAACTCGCCCGAAGTCACAAATCCAGTAAATAGTAGAGTAACATTGTACATTTCCATTGCAAGTTAAACTTTTGTAAGTAACTGTTCTGATTAAGGAGAATTGAAGAAGAAAGAAAAGGAAATGTTACTCTAAAGCAGAGGTTTTCAAACTATGATCTACAGGCCAAATCCAGCCTATAGCCCTTTTCTGTAAATAAATTTGTTCCAACAAAGTCACACCCACTTACTTATTACTATTGTTACACTAAAAGAGCAGAGTTGAGTAACGGCAACAGAGACCGTATGACCTGCAAAGCCTAGGTGATTACTATCTAGACTTTTACAGAATAAGTTTGCCAACTCCAGTTCTAGAGTAGCATATTTAATTATTAATAGTACATTTAGAATGCAATTAAATAGTTTTTCCCATAACTTGGAATCATTGCTTTTCTGATTACTATGTTGCTCTTCCTTTTTGCCACCCTAACCATATAAGGTAAAGACACCAGAATGGCTGTATGTGGTTGAAAATGTGTTGGGAATTAAAAAGTAGCAACTGGAATAGATGGGTTTTAGCATTAAAAAAAAAAAAAAACATACTAGAGAAACAAGTAGAGTTCTTACCTGTTCCTGACTCCTTCCAATGCATTAGATAACCATAAACTTAATTCCTTCTGAGTTATAATTTTATTATAAAAATATAATCTGTTTGTGCTTCATCTCTGCTTCCATGAGTATGCAGACAACTGACAACTCTTTCTAAAACAGTGTTTATTGAAAGGATACTCCCCTTTCCTACAAATCACCAACAAATATTTGAAAAAAATATATTTAATTTTATTAAGAACATCTAAGACTCTATATATCCATACATATGTATGTGTGTATACATAGATACATTCATGCTATTGCCATGTAACCAAAGCTAAACTCACTGCTTTTGAAATCCACAAAATATTTTCTTTATTACAATGTCCCTCCTCCTAAAAATTGGTTATTGCTTCCAAGTTCAAAATGATTGTTTCTTATACTTAAACAAAGATCATACCTTTTGTATGCTGAACTAATAGATTTCCCTCCTAATGAGATTTGAAGCATAATTGTTTTTGTTCTATTAAACTCATAAAAGTGTATCTCCAAACTAATGGGAATGATGATGTTACATGTTTGATTAGTCTGTTATAGGTAGAATTCTTTTTTGGTGAATTTAATAGATTTTTGAAATGTTCTGATTTGGCACTGAGAGTTGGAACTTAGACCCTATAGCAGTTATCTATTACTATATAACATGCCCTTCAGTACTTAGTGGACAACCATTTATTTGTTCATTGTTCTGTGATTTGAGCTGAGTTCACTGAGTATGGCTCAGCTCTACCTGGGGTTGGCTAGGGCTGTTTAACTCAGGCTGGAGGATCCAAGGTAGCCTCATTCACATGTCTAGCACTTCAACTGAGGAAATTGGAATGGCTTCCAGTCTTCAAACTTTCTCCTCTCCATGCAATGCCTTATCATTTAGTAATCTACCCAAGATCTTTACAATGATTGCTGGGTCACAAGAAAGTAAAAGCAGAAGCTGCAGGATTCCTAAGGCCTAGGCTTTAAAACTCACACAGTGTTGCTTCCCTCACATTCTTTTGGTCAAAGCAAGTCACAAGGCAAGTCACTTGGCATGAGGAACTAGAACCCACCCTTTGGTAAGAGTAAATAAAATATTGTGGCTGTGATTTACAACCTACCACAAACCCAAAAGTTAGAGGAATCCATATCTAAAATGCTGTTTCTACTCTACTGTAGATCTTGCTTTCCTCTCAATTCCATTAAATTTATTTATGTTTAAAGCATTGGTTTGTCATCTTTCTAGTGCTATCTGCATTTTCTGTTCTAAAACACTGACCAAGGGAAAGTATAGCTTTGAATACGATCAAGATTTTTTAAATGTCCTTTGAAAACCATTAGTGGAAAATTGATATTATTCTGAAATAATTCCTTCATTTAATAGATTCTTTTTTGCATTTCTTTGTATTTTCACTTGAGATTCCAAACAAGGATTCTATTTGTGATTAAAAATTTTTTTGTAAATGGTACCATATTGACATAGACTGTTGTCAGATATCATCATCAATAGGATTTAATAAGTAATATTCTTCTCCCTCTCATACTTTAGTCCATCTCCTAGTCAAAATATTTTTACCCAAAAAAATATGCAAGCCTTAAGAAATAAAACTTAATTTAAAAAAGTTATTTTAAGTTTTAATCACTTCATTTTGGAGACTTGATTTGGCTGGACATATATTAGACCTTTGATTTTTGTTCTAGATGAGAAATTTCCAAAATCCCAAGTAAAGCAAATTCTAAAAGTATACTGTTATATGATACTATTACTTTCTATACTGTTACTATGTAACATCTATACTATTTGTATTATACTATTACTTTATGTTAAGACTTTTTTTACTTCATACTATTTTCTATAATATTTCTTTTATATAACATCGCTCTCTATCATCCAAACTTTGATATATATTACAAGTATGCCTTACAACCAATGAAATTTAGTTACTGAAAATATGAGAACCTTTTCATTAGCATAGTCTTGCTTATTACTTGGTATAACATTATAAATATAGGAACAGCAGTAGGAGAGAGTCATCGTATCATAATACCATGATAGGATAAAGTCAAAGCTTGGTTCAAGACAGTGGCCTATAAAAGAAATGTCCTTGAATTGAAAATGTACATCAGTAATGTGTTCATATGAATGCACCAATCAAAATGTTCATTTAGGGTTGTGTGTTTTTTTTCCCTTGTGGTCAATTCTCATTTAGTCTACCTCAAATTACCATGCAAGGAGGTTTGGTGTTCGTGCAGCCATGCCAGGATTTATTGCTAAAAGACTCTGCCCACAACTTATTATAGTACCCCCAAACTTTGACAAATACGAAGCTGTGAGTAAAGAGGTAAGTTGATGTCTCATCCCTGTTTATAGCCTTTCACTGGTTTCTTGTCACCTACAGAGTCAAGTCCAAATGCCTTACTTACCACATCAAGATTTTGTCATAGCTTACCTTTTTAATCTCATATACTACTACCTCTTCAGCTTGTATGTTGAATACTGAGCTGCATATAACACTCAGAATACACCGTTCTATTTCCCAATTCTTTGCCTTTCTATGTATTTTTCATCTGTTTAGAAAACTCTTCTCATCTCCCCAAACTTTGAATTGCCTTAATTATAATATAAAATTAAATTTAGCTATTTTTTCTTCATGTGCAATTTATATTTCCTTCTAGAACCACCTTATATTTATAATTTACAGGATCTACTCATTAATTTTAGCCTTTTTTCTGAATAAATTTTTTATCAGTGTTGTTAAATAGTGAAAAAATTCACATTATTTTGATTGGTTGCTTTTTTTGCCCCACAGTCTAGTGAAGATGCTTAGGTGCATTTAATGTCTAAGATGCTAATAATAAAAGAGAAAAGGGGGTAATCCACTACTTAAAAAAGGATCTCTGAAGTATAAAGATTTGATTATTTACTAAAATTGCTATATTAGTCCATTTCTGTTGCTTATAACAAAATATCTGGAACTGTGTAATTTGTAAGAAAATGAAAAATGTTGCTTACAGTTTCAGAGGCTGGGAAGTCCAAAGTCCAGGGAGCACATCTGGTGAGGGTGTTCTTTGGTGGTACCTCTACAACAGTGTAGGGTCTCACATGGCAGAAAATGGCAGAGCACAGAGAGAGAGACTAACCTCATTCACTCTCCTTTTAAAGCCCTCAGAACCACACCCATGACCACCATTATTAATCCATTCACTAGGTGTGGTCCTCAGAATCTAATCACCTCTTCAAGGCCGCCCCTTTCAATCACCATAATAGGATCTCCCACCCTCAACTGTTACAGTGAGGATTTAAGCTTCAATGGGGGGGGGGGGAATCCAACCTACAGTAATGGCCAAACTGTCATATGTGAAAATTGCCATGTTCTCTATTTTTTATGACAGCTGGCCTATCATGCAGTGCTGGAATTTAATTTTTGAACTAAAATTTTAGAGTGCTACATCAAACACTTTTAGACTGCCATAGTAAAATGCAGTGTGTTAAAAAGAGTGCTGTCTGAATGGAAACACTTAAAAAACTATGGCCTAGCACTTATTACCATTTAGTCATGCAGTGATCTTTAAATTCACTCCTCGTATTTGTATTCCACCTCATTTCCCTGGAAATGACACTCCACCCTAAGTTTAAAAACACTTTTTTAATTCTTTCTAAAACAGTCTGTGAAATGTGCTTTGTGCCTACCTCTGAAAAGGTAGGGGCAGAGGGAGAAGCACACTCGCATTTGTGTTTATCTCTTTTATGACCTTCCCAATTAAAAAGAGAGAAGATCCTAACCATAAATATTATAGGCTTTTATTAAGTTTGAAAATCCTACAAAGACTTTGTAAGAAACAATTTTTTAAAAAAATTCTCCTTTAGCTCAGTGAAACTACTGACAGTATGACAATGTGAACTAAATTGTTTTTAGTTCTCTTTAGGCTGGTTATTTACATAAGTTGGAGAAATCTTCAAATTTGAGCAGGACCTAGGTAGTGTATTTGTAGATAACAAATGAGTTCTTATGTGTAAACCAACTATTGCACAAATTCACCACTCACTATAGTTACATTAATATTTATGGCTTGGTTAGAAAGCTTAAGGAAAAGTCATTTTTGTTTTATCCAAAATATTGGAATAACTTTAACTGTTTTTAGAGCTTTGATGCTTAATTTTTACTGGAACATGTCTATTTCAGTTCATATATCAGTATCCTATGTAAAGGAAGTTAGTAAGTACTCAATGTCTCTAGGGAGTACTTCTCATTCAGAATCTTAGTTGGCTGCCAGCTACAGACTTCCCAGAGTTTCATTTTCACTAGAGAGATTCTATTTGAGTATGTTATGAAAATGATTTCCTCTACAAGAACAAAGCTAATTAAGGCACTCTATGAGTAAAACTTGGCCAAGTTTATATCACCATTTTCTAAAATTCCCCTTGACTCAGCTGTTCATAATAATGTTAAGCTAAAAAGCTTTCCTTTTATAAAACAAGAAAAAGTTTTCCGTGATACAGTAACAGCTTTTATTTTTAAAAATTTTTTTTGGTGGCTGGCCTATATCAATATCTTAACCCTTGACCTTGGTATTATAACACTACTCTAACCAGCTAAGCTAACTGACCAGCTCAGTGGACAGCTTTTAAATGCTAAATGGAAACATACCGTAATTCGTCAAGTATGTTTTCTGATGTACATATGATTTTGGCAACCATTCCTTCTAATTGTAGCTAATATATCAATGGTTAAAAAAAAAAAAAGAAACAACTTCATGGTTTCATATAATAAAGGTATATTATATAGAAGGCATTTCTGGATTTTAGCAACTATAATTCTGATCTCTGTATGTATTTTTTTAATCCCAAGATGCAACACCAGACTTTTCCCCATCATTCAATGTTATCATGGCATTACAGTACAGATTTTGTCATCTTTTCCATTCCAAATCCAGATAAATAATAGAGCTTTATTTTCCCATATGGATACATGCAATAATGTGTGTATTGAGTGTTTTATTTTCAGGTTATAATTAATTGAAATGTAACTACTTTCTAAAGTAACACAGTACCTTTATGTAAGATTATTCCTTTTTAAAATGAACAAAAAGGATCATAAAAGATGACAGGGAGTAGAGTCCTATCATTCCCACTTCTACTTTTGACTAGCTACCTAAAAAGTTAACCGTTTTTTTGTGCTTACTGGAATGATGTTGTCTGAGATTTATTTGAATCACTTATTGTATCTAGGTGTAGGTGGCTAAATAGAGATTGCATCAAATAAGTTATTTCATGTTCTTCTACCTTCATGATCTACTTTAATACAAAAGAGAATTTTGACAAATATGTCCTGGTAATAAGTTATTTATTCCTTAAATCCATGAGCTATTGATTGCAGAATCGTTACTGTAATTGGAAAATAAAAATATTAATGTTTCTTATTAGCTATATATGACAGAAGGTTTTGCTGTGGCAGTAAAATTTAAACCTTTTTGCTTCTCTTGGAAGGTTAAGGAAATACTTGCTGATTATGATCTCAATTTTATGGCCATGAGTCTCGATGAAGCCTACTTGAATATAACAAAGCACTTACAGGAAAGACAAAATTGGCCTGAGGACAAAAGAAGGTATTTCATCAAAACGGGAAACTCTGTAGAAAATGGTAAGCAGGTTATTAGAATTATCAAACTAACAAATAAACAAATAACAGCCCTTTGAATTAACTCCATTAACTCATTAGTGTGCATAGGTGGTAGAACTAGATATACCTTTATAAAAATGAAAAATCAGAAACTTAAAATATACTAGTGCAATTATTATATCTCTAGACTTTAAGAGGCTGCAGAGTCCCTGAACAAAATAACTTCATAGGAGTTATTTTCCTAAGATCTAACTAACAAAAGATTAGGATTGCATCAAAGATGAGGAAGTTATCTGTTTAAGATGGCCTTTAGAAATCAGATTAAAAAAAAAAAAAAAAGATTAGTCCTAAATGTATCAAAACACTGAGTGATTTTATTTTTCATTTCCCAAATTTTCTATAATCTGGTTATATTATGACCAATTTCAACTTTCCCAGTGAATGTCTTCTCACTCCTTTCTTTGACTTAAACCTTGTTATGATTCTTTTACATGTAATGAAACAGAAGTTTCATAACTCCAAGGATTTTTTTCAAATGATTTCTCTTTATCACCTACCAAAGCAATGCCAAGAAACATACAGATATTACACATACTGCTTCCAACTATTTGTCAAAAGTGTGATTATGTCGAATGTCTGAGCTGTCCTGAATGACTGAGCAAAATTCACCTGAATGAAAAGGTGACACAGAGGCCCAAGAAACATACAGATATTACACATACTGCTTCCAACTATTTGTCAAAAGTGTGATTATGTTGAATGTCTGAGCTGTCCTGAATGACTGAGCAAAATTCACCTGAATGAAAAGGTGACACAGAGGGGTTTGCTCACAATCCACAGCAACATTTTATATGTATAACTCATTAACTGCTTCAAAGGGGACAGGCTTTGGTGGGCAAACCTGTTTGTAATTTTCCCTGAAGCAAAAATAGTGGATCTGCAATAGCATAAAATTCCAACTCTCTCACATTGTTTGGGGTTCGCGTCATCTGGAGCAATTTTAACGTGGTCATCGAATCACAACTTCATTAGCTTATTTGAAGTCCTAAGGGGTAGGTCTCTCTCTTTTCTTTAATAGAAACATTAAACAATAATCACAATTTCTGGACATAGAGGCTTGGAGCAAAAGGTTTTCCTTCTTTGGTATAACTTTATTGTTTGGGGATGTGGCTCGTAAAACCTGATGCTACTTTGCTTAAAATCTCCCTTTGTTAAGTTCCATACTTTTCTTTCTTTTTTCTTTTTCTTTTCTTTTTTTGGCGGCTGGCCGGTTCTGAACCCTTGGCCTTGGTGTTATCAGCATCATGCTATAATCAAGTAAGCTAACCTGCCAGCCAATTCCATACTTTTCACAAGAGAAGGGGGGAAAAATCATTACATGGCTATGTCAAAGTATCCCCTGAGGGCCTCCTATAACAATTACTTACAGAGTATGTTAAAAAAAAAAAAAATTCTACATTGGGATTAAGGTAAATGTTTTTGTTCTCTACTAATGTTCTTTTCATTTATTATAATATGCCCAAAATCACTATGAGGATGTGAATTTTTAGTATCTGTTGCTTTTAACATACTTAACTGGATAGTGTCCTCTTCATGTATTTTATATTTTTAAGCAGTTGAAGTAGTTTAACTTTTTTTTCTCTTATATAAATCCTTGTGGGCTGGACTTTCAGGCATTTTGATCTTACATTATGCCATGGGAAACTGTCAACTATGTGTGGGAGCTGTGGCAGGTGATTGATATATCTTCCTCTACAATCCAGGACATTTTCTGCTGTTTCTCCTTTTCTAAAATGTGCTTGTCTTTGGAAATGTATAGCTAACTATGGTCTTTATATACAAATAAAATAATAATTGTCACTTTATGTTACTCTGCCATATGTATCTGGATGATAAGTGCCCAGCAATATGAGAAACTGAACTACTATATACTTTTTAGCACTTGCTATCTATGTGGAATGCTTTAATCCTAGTGTTATACTCAGTTATGGGGATTACCTCACTTATGGGGATTATAAAGACATTTCTGTCTGAAAGCAAATAAGAAACTATTTCAACAGTTAGTTACACCACCAGTCCTCACAGAGAAGTAGAATATAGTTCAGAGTGGTGATTGCCACCTTTGTACCCCACGAATATGCATAATCAATACAATAAAAAAAAAAAAAAAGGCAACTGTGCCATTCTGGAGCAGCTCTAGTAACGTTCCAGAAGGCAGCATTGTTTGCTTCTTACTGTAGTGTTCTGCTATTCTAGTAACTCACATTAGGGCAGCAGGGTGGTAAAGACATGCGGTACAAAAGATGGTATAAGGAACTCTGCAGAAAGGGCTTGTGAACACAACAGGAACCTTACTTGGTGTGCAGTTTTTCTATACCTCCCTGTACCTTGACTTCCACCTATCCAGAATGGGAAAAGGGCTCCAGATAGGTATCATTTCAACTGTTCCACACTCTTAATCCCCTCTGAATTGCTTTCCATTTTAAAACTAGAATATGGAAAATGAAGGGAACTGAAGCACATAAATAACAGCTAATGTAAATTTGAAAATAAGACTTACTATGTATGTGGCCTGGAAATTCTGTTTTGGAAAACATTTTCTGTAACCTAATTCATATTACATCTTTAAATTTTGAAACTAATCAGGTGTTTGTCATGTTATTTGCATTATTATTATAAAATTTTTCTAAAAGGCCAAGTTTATTTTTCAAATAATATGCATTCATATGTATCTTGAAACTAGAAATTTAATTTTTGCTTTGCATTTGCCTTAATTTGAAAAAGGTTTATATGTAATAAAGTTATTAAATGGGATCAGAAAGCTCTGTTGTTAATCTTAATTGTTATAACTACAATTAAACTGTATTTCTCCTACATTAAGCCCAGAAAATAGTCTTTAGTGGATTTGTTCATGAAGACATTTTTAGTATCAGTATAGATTTAAGCACATTTTACAGTCCATTTATGAAAAATGCAAATAAAATGAAGTAATAACCTGATTTTGGCGTTTTTACTTTTTCTTTTCTTTCTTTTTTTTTTTTTTGTAGCAGTTGGCCTATATGAGGATCTGAACCCTTGACCTTGGTGTTAAAACACTGTGTTCTAAACAACTGATTTAACAAGCCAGCCTTTACTTTACTGTTTAATAATAATAATTTACAACTAATTGATAATTATAAAAGTTCTTTTCCTTAAACTTGAATGTTGGTTGATGCAATTAGACCTTCAGAATTTGTATATTTAAAGAAGCACAATTTTCAGGGATAATTTCTATTTATTGCAAATATACCCTTAGTAAAAGTGATACTTTATAAACAAGCAAGTCAAAATGAAAATCAACATTTGAAAGAAGAAAATTCAGATTATTTTAACATCTGAAAAGTTTCCTTCATGAATGAAGAATAATTAAGATTTTTTCCTCTAAAAACAAAACTTATTTTTCAGGTATAATTATTCTATATCCTTTAATGCCTTATTACTTATTCCTCAATTCTAATTTAAGAAGTTTCTTTTTATCTCTACAGAAGAATAAAGGGGAAAAAAAGATATCCTTTTTTTAAAAAAGGAAAATGTAATGTGAATTAAACCCTATTTCAATTTAATTTAGGTACAAAAATAAGTAAGTTTAGCATAGGATATCTCCTTTTAAGATATATACTACAGAAATATGCAATATTCTTTTAAAGAAAAACTTGGATACAGTGTTTTCTTTGTTCAACAGTTACAAAATATAAATGATCACATTTCTGATCTCCATTGCTAGAAACACAACTAAACTAGATTTGTTTTGTTTTCAGAAATAATGTAGGGAAACCTAATTTATGAAGTATGTACTTCTTGAAATGAAGATGAGTTACTGTTCCTGTCTATAATTTAGATAAACCAGGAAAGGAAGTTAATAAACTGAGTGAGAATGAACGATCCATCTCTCCACTACTTTTTGAAGACAGTCCTCCTGATTTACATCCCCCAGGAAATCCTTTCCAAGTGAACTTTGAAGAACAAAACAATCTTCAAATGCTCCAAAACTCAGTTGTTTTTGGAACATCAGCTGAGGAAGTGGTAAAGGAAATTCGTTTCAGAATCGAGCAAAAAACAACACTGACAGCCAGTGCAGGTATTTAAAAGGGTATTGATGGCCACTATGGTTATAATTTTTAGACTGGCTAATTCAAGTGTAATATTAGTAGTTTCTTATTATAAATTGTATAGGAACATCTTACTTATCTATTCTTTGATTCAGCTTCTAACATTTTTACCTATTCAGAATAGCTGTGAACCTACAGATAAATTGGAATCAAGCAGACATGACTAGGAGCCCAAAGAAAAAACTATCATAAATCTTGTGTAGCTATCCTTTTTTAAGCACAAAATATATTTTAATTGGTTTTGCATGTGGTACTTGATTATTAGTTTTCCCTTGGAAGACTTCAGTCCTGTTCAAGATTGTATTGCAGGAGAGAACCCAGATGGCCACAAGGTAGGAGACAAAAGAAATACCAACTAGCAATGTAGCAATCTAGTACCATCTGGTAAAAGAAAAAACAGCTTTATATAGTCAGTAATCCATGAGGGCATAACTGTATCTTAGCTTAATAACTGATTTTCATCATGAGGACCCTGAATTATCTTGTAAAAGCTGTATTATGATTAGGTTAATCTTTTCTTTCTATACCAAAGCATAAGAATAAATAATAAATTTTAGGAAGATATGTATAAAAATTGAAATGATCTGTTTAATGTATATATTTGAATATACCTATTTTAAATGATCTTAATCATTAAGACTCTTAGAAATGGTAAAACATCTTTTTGAAAAGTAGTCATTTGCTTCGTTAGTAACAAAAGTGATTAACAGATTTACTTATCATTGTCTTAAATATCTCACAACCCAGAATCTGTTTTTTTTCTTCATATGGATAATATATACAAAAGTCCTTTTCAAAGAGTAAACATCCATCCTAAATTATATTCTGGATCTTTTCTGAGAAGTAGATATAGAACCACTATAAGACAATCCTGCATTACTACTAAAGGTAGTAAGTAAACTAATAACAACACTTAATATTACTCAGCTCAGAAATTACTCTTAGAATTAAAAATATGGAGAATTAAATATTCCTCATTTCTGCTACCACATTAACTAATACAATTTATTTTCCTAAAACCATAGCAAGCCCTGAGAAGATAGATGGTAATTAAATGTTATTTTTAAAGTAGCATTACATATAATTTCAGATTTTTTGCAGTTAACATTTTTTTTCTATTTTGTTATTACATACTTAAAAATCATACATATCAACTTCTTTGAGTCATCAGAGTGTTCTTCTTTTTAGGCATTGCCCCAAATACAATGTTAGCAAAAGTTTGCAGTGATAAGAATAAACCAAATGGACAATACCAAATTCTCCCCAACAGACAAGCTGTGATGGATTTCATTAAGGACTTACCCATTAGAAAGGTGAGATTTCGGGGTCAGGGCCGAGCCCGTGGGGCACTCGGGAGAGTGCAGTGCTGAGAGCGCAGCAGCACTCCCGCCGCGGGTTCGGATCCTATATGGGGATGGCCGGTGCGCTCACTGGCTGAGCACGGTGCAGCCGGTCTCAAAAAGGACAAAAAAAAAAAAAAAAAGTGAGATTTCGTATAAAATTTATCATCTGTATATGCACTCTAAATTCTGAAGAGATATTATTTAGACTGATAGTAATCATTCTTTGCTGAAACGTTTTAAAGCAATAGGCATCAATCAAGAATTATAACAAGTAATTGAATTTGTATTTGAAGAAATCTTTCTATTAAAACCTAAAAGTGAGGTTTAGGAAGCTTATTTGATGGAAATTTTTAAGAAAGTAATAGATGACAGACTTAAGTGAACTCTTGCCAAAGAGAAAGGAAATAAAAAGAATACTTGTAAGAGTTCTTTTAGCTGTAACTTAATACTATATTCATTCTAAAGTCCAGATTGCTACAAGATTAATGGATATGATACTTCAAAGAGATTTAGAATTTTGTTTTTGACAAAAAAATAAGCCAAAAATTCTTACCATCTTTAAAATGGTAAAATTATCCCTTAGGGGTTCCAGAAAAGGTATATTTTATGATTTCTTAGAGCTTCTAAATATTTCTGCATGTATATATGCTTTTTAAAAAATAATAATTGCATCGTACACTGTATGATGTTCTAGGACTTGCTTTTCTCACTCAACGTAATGTGTATAAATGGATTAAAGTTTTCAATGCTGAGAAGAAAGGCTACAGTAAAGTATATAATATGTAATTATTACTGAATAGTATGGTATAGCTGAAATGTAAGGTATAGCTATAAACCAGTGTTTTCCAGCATGTTTCATTAAAAAAGGGTCTGGGTCACATAACGAGTTTATCACCATTGGTGGGTCACTATGTATATTAGTACATTAAAGATTCATAAATCTTACAGTAGAAAGTTCCATTTATATTTATTTATCCCACCATTCCCCAAGTTTATATGATCACAGAACTCCTTTTTAAGGATGCCTTAAAATTCCATAGAACACTAGTTTAGGAAATGTGGCCAAAAAGTAATTAAAGCAGTTTTCTTGCATGACTTGTAAAGATAGTCACATTATTTATACATTTTACTGATTGAAAACATATAATAAGATGATAATCTCAGTGTTTACCTTAATTTAACAATCTGTTAATGATAAATATGGATTTTCTTCTAGGTTTCTGGAATAGGAAAAGTTACAGAGAAAATGTTAAGGGCCCTTGGAATTACTACTTGTACGGAACTATACCAACAAAGGGCATTACTTTCTCTCCTTTTCTCTGAAACATCTTGGCATTATTTCCTTCATATCTCACTGGGTCTGGGTTCAACACACCTGGAAAGGTATCTATACGTATAGTCATACTGCTTTTTCTTTATCATTTGCTGAAATATCAGTTTTAACTATTGAGGTGGAGGCTATAAGACTAACATGTTTTAAAATTGTTTTAGGTTAGTTTAATTCACAGTATAATTTTTGAATTAGAGTCAACAGATTGGATGTGTAAGAAAAGGAAAAGAGGAATAAAGACTCGCTCTTAGGTTGGCTTCAGCGGTTGTGTAGATGGACAACTGGAATGATGGCTACTGTCTTTTCTATCCCTGCCTTATTCTTTGTTCAGAACATAAGAGGAATGCTGGTGGTCAGGTTGTTGAGAAGCGAAAGATGGCTCACATTCCATAATTCACTCTTTAAGCAAGGAGATTTAATGATTCTTTGATGAGCTAACTATATTTCTTTTCTTTTCCAGATTTGTAAATGATTCATTCATTTAATACCTAGTACTTACTTTATGTTAGGCACTGTTCTAGACATTAGGGATGATAGCAGTGAGTAGGACAAAGTCTTGCCTTTGTGGAGTTTACAGACTATTGTGAGAGACAGAAAACAACCAAATAAACAAATAAAAGTAAAGCAGCATGAGGGCATAGAAAATAATTTGGAGGTAAGCATGGGTGTTGGCAGCAATCATTCAGAGGTGGGACTGGGGGAGTTAGCCATGCAAAGGGCTGGGAGAAGAGGGAACAACTATAGGAAAGGCCTGGGTTTTCTGTCCTGTCATTCTTTCACCTAGGTCTTAGAAAGAGATACCTTAGAGCTAGAAGGGAAAACTGTTAGGGGAGGGTGAAAGAAAGGAATAAAAAAAGAATAGAAATCATGGAAATCAATGTTGGATGCTATTTTTACAATTTTGTCATTATCCTGTCAGCCTGCCCTCAAAATAACTCCTTTATATTCTTGTACTTAAACTAAAGGACAACAATAAAATCACTGAAGATGCACATAAAATTGATTAACCAATTAATTAATTAAGGCTTCTAGATCTGACAGAGATTGCAAGGCTTATTGTATTGCTTTTCTCATCTTTTCCTGCTCTTCATTTTCTGTTTTCCTACTCTGCTTTGTTTATCTGTCTCCCTCCACTGGGATGTATGTTTCTTAAGGGCAGGCACTTAGTCTGTTTTGTTCGTTACTGTATCCTCAAGTTCTCGAACAGTGCTTGAGTCATAGCAGGTTTATTAAATATTTGGAAAATAAATAATCTACATGTCATTTTAGCTTTTTGGCTTCAACTACACCTATCAAAGCAGCTGGTATTCAGCCAGTTGGATCAGATTTCCAGTCTTCATCCTATTACTGTGTACCAAATTCTGACTGAGGTTCTATAGAGTGGTATAAATGAATAAAGAGTAGACTATACGAAAGAGAAGTTAATGTACTAGACCAAAAACTAGATAACTGATATTAAATTATTTAAAATTTAATTATATCCTACAGCTCCAAGCTATTACACTACTACCTCTTATTGGTTTTTATAAATCATGGTTTTGATATTCATTTTCTTTGTTTTGTTTTGTTTGTTTGTTACCTGGCCAGTATAGGGATTGAACCCTGGACCTTGGTCTTATCAGCATCATGCTCTGACCAACTGAGCTAACCGGCCAGTCAATATTCAGTCTTTTAATAGAAGCAATTTATAATGTGTACCTATTTTCAAGTTTGTTCTCTTCAAGAGATACAAGCTTGATCCATGATATATGTAATCACATCAGCATCTTATCTGTGTTCTTAGGTGATGGTTTTATTTTTAGATAAAAACCTTCCTATTTTTCGTGGTATATAATGTATTGATATGTTAAATCTCTTGATTGACTAAAAGGAACTCAGTCTTCCTTAGAAAGAAAATAAAGACTTTTTTTTTATTTCAAGGGATGGAGAGAGGAAAAGTATGAGCGTTGAGAGGTAATGTTTTATTTATTGTTAATTGTTCATAATTCATGTTATTTTAAACTGTTTGAATTAATTTTCAGTAAAATATTGCTGAAATAAAATAATTTATTTGCAAAGTACAATAACAGTTTTCAGTAGTTCATACTCCTTAAGAAATACCTCGGGCCGGCCCGGTGGCGCACTGGATAGTGCGCCACTTGGGAAGCGCGGCGGCGCTCCCGCCCGAGGGTTCGGATCCCACATATAGACCGGTTCCCGCTCACTGGC
>NW_007728760.1:27885-30396 GCF_000696425.1 Galeopterus variegatus | reverse complement strand
GAGGGTTGCGATCCCGTTGCCGGTCCCGGTCCGGTACGGGCGCAACACTGAGGGTTGCGATCCGTTGCCGGACACGAAAAAAGAGACAAAAAGGAAAAAAAAAAAAGGTCAAATAAAATAGAAAAAAATGAACAAAAATCTAGTTAGTGCACCAAAATCATTCTTGTGCACCAAAATCATTCTTGTCTTTCTAGGACATTCAGTGAAATAAGTAAAGCAGAAGAGCAGTACAGCTTGTGCCAAGAACTTTGCAATGAAGTTGCTCGAGATCTACAAAAAGAAGGACTTAAGGTACTTTATTTTGATGTGGTGTTCTTAGTTTTTAAATTTTTTAGTAATAAAATGTTACCTTAAAGCAAAAGTTAGATTACACATTTCTTAAAGGTGAATACAAATTAGTAAATATTAGAATAGAGTTTTCCTATCCCTAGCAACCAGAGGCAAACTCAATTCTGACCCACGTTTGAGGTCTATGATGAGAAAATTCTATGAAGAAGAAACTTAACTGGCTGGATTGGTTCTAGTATAATTTGAGAGGACTTTATACTACCTTGGGAGTATATTTGAGTAAGTTCAAAATCAGAGTTATATTGGCGTTAGAGAATAAAGCAAAGGGAAGGATTTCCCTAGAACTGTATTCACATATTATAAGTGCCTTTCCAATCATTCTTTAATGTTTTTTTTATGTAGACAGTGACTTTCTAGAATAGGCATTTTATTTCATGGTTCTAACCCAAGTTGCTTAACACATTGAGGAAAAAAGCCTGGAAGGCTTTGAACTTTCTGTTTTGTAATCTTTACTCACAAAGATCCATATTTAGTATTTTCCCAACACTCTCAGACCAGTAGTAGAGCTATTACAAAAGTGTAGTATGAAATTATTAAAAAGTTCGGTAAGGGCCATAATAATCATATACAATGTATATTGACAAAATAAAAATTAAAAAAAAAAAAAAAGAAATTATTAAAAAGTTATTACAAAGAATGGGGTATATGATGAATATCTTTCTTAAAATCCTTCTCTATCATACCTTGAGTATAAAGAGAATTCTTTTTAAAATATATTTTAAATAAATGTTTAATTTTAGAATCATCTTAGATTTACAGAAAAGTTGCAAAAGTAATATTGAGTTCCAGTATACTCCTCACCCAGTTTCCTCCATTATTAACATTTTATGTTACCATAGTACATTTGTCAAAAGTAAGAAACTGTGACAGCACATTGCTATTAACTAAACTCCAGACTTCATTTCAATTTTACTTATTTTTCCATTTAATGTCCTCTCTCTTCCAGGCTTCAGTCCAGGGAAGTACATGGCATTTAGCTGTCATGTCTCCTCAGTCTCCTCTGGTCTGTGACAGTTTCTTAGTCTTCCCTTCTTTTTCATGACCTTGGCAGTCTTGAGGAATACTAGCCAGGTATCCTGCATAATGTCCCCCAACGTGGGTTTGTCTGATGGTTTTTTTCATGAGTAGACTGGGATTAGGGGTTTTAGAAAGAATGCCACAAAGGTGAAGTGCCCTTCTCATCACATCCTATCAGGGGGTATATGATAGCCACATGACATCATGAGTAATGTTAAGCTTCATCATTTGGTTAAGGTAGTGTTTGCTAGGTTTCTCCACTGTGAAGTTACTGTTTTTCCTTTGGAAGTGAGTCAGTAAGTCTAACCCATCCTCAAGTGAGGGAGGGCAGGAATTATGTTTCACTAAAATACACATAACATAAAATATTTACCATTTTAACCATTTTCAAGTGTGTGGTTCAGTGGCATTAAGTACGTTTTCATTGTTGTGCAATCGTCACTATCATCCATCACCAGACTTTTTCATCATCCCCACTTGAAACTCTGTACCCATAAAACACTAACTGTAAAGGGAGTTCTTACATGTAAGATCTTTTCAATGAGCCACCTTTAGAAAGATTTGTTTTTCCTTCCTTTTTAGATACTGAATTAACCTCTAAAAGAGAGTTACTAAAAAGAAAAATGATTAGTTAACTCTGCCCTTTATATAAAGGTCATGTATAAAAATTTGGTTGAGGAAAGGAATAATAATTATTGGCCAAAATGGAACTTTTAGATTACTTATGGATTTTAAATATTCTTTATGACAGTTCTCATTACCATGTTTTATAAATAATTGATTATACTTCCATATTCTTATATGTGCTGTACTCAAGAGACTTTTCTGAATTTTTCTAACCTGTAAATATAACTTTTTTCTAGAAGTTAGAAAGCCATATATAATGACGTATTCTTATGTTATAGGGTAGAACTGTTACCATTAAGCTGAAGAATGTGAATTTTGAAGTAAAAACTCGTGCATCTACAGTTTCATCTGTTGTTTCTACTGCCCAAGAAATATTTGCTATTGCTAAGGAGTTGCTAAGAACAGAAATTGATGCTGATTTTCCACATCCCCTGAGATTAAGACTTATGGGTATGACTTTTATTTTCTTGTTTTTCCTTTTTTTTTTTTTTTTTTTTTTTTTTTTTTTTTTTTTTTCCG
>NW_007728760.1:10478-27379 GCF_000696425.1 Galeopterus variegatus | reverse complement strand
ACCGGTCTGTATGTGGGATCCGAACCCTCGGCGGGAGCGCCGCCGCGCTTCCCAAGCGGCGCACTATCCAGTGCGCCACCGGGCTGGCCCCTTCTTGTTTTTCCTTAAATCTGCTTAGATTTTCCCAAATAATCAACTTTGGAAATACTTTCACCTCCATTTTATTTCTTAAACCTGTTTTGGAAGTTCTTATTGTGCTACTGCCGTTTATCTTATTTCTTAGAACCTGATGCATGTGAAGCTGTGATCATTAGTTTAATTCCAGTAAGAACCAATTTAAGTTGTTCTTTTCCTTATTACCTAATACAATTCTTGGGGCTAGGTATGCTTTCACAATTCAAAACTTTTATAGATTTAGAAAGTAAATTCAGTGCATATTGAGTACATTATACAATACTGCTTTGGGGAGTACCCCATGACCAAACACATTAGTATTTCTGTAGCAAAACAAAAAAATATTCAGACTGTAAAGACTTTAAATAGCTTCACATTAATTCACTTATCAATCATCACTTGTTGCTTATAATTTTCAGAACTTCTGGATTTCAGAAATACAGGTAAGGGATTAATGCTGTGAAATCACATCTCCAGCCACTACATGGTAAAAAGAAATAAACAATCCATGTTTCCAAAGTGAACTGGGTGAGAGAATGTATATGGATCAGCACTCCAAATGCTCACTTTACTACAGTAGTGGGTCATTAGACATACTTTCATATATGAAAGATAGCACACACTGAAATTGATTGAACAAAGTGTTTTAATTAAGAGCCAAAGAGCAGATGTCTATAGAAGCTTTATTCATAATTGCCAAAACTTGGAAGCCACCGAGATGTCCTTAAGTAGGTGAATGGATAAAATGTGGTATATCCAGACAATGAAATAATACTCAACATATAAAGGAAATGAGCTATCAAGCCATGAAAAGACCTAGAGGAAGCTTAAATGCATATTAAGTGAAAGCAGCCAATGTGAAAAGGCTCCATACTGTATAAGTCCAACCATATGGCACTCTGGAAAAGGCAAAACTGTGGAGACAATAAAAAGATCAGCAGTTGGCAGGGGTTAGAGTAGAGGGAGGGATGAATAGGCAGAGCACAGAGAATTTTTAGGGCAGTGAAACTATTCTGTATGATTCTATAATGGTGGATACATGTCACTATAAATTTGTTCAAATCCATAGGATGTGCAACACCAAGAGTGAACCCTAATGTAAATTATGGGACTTCGGGTGGTAATGTTGTGTCAGTGTAGGTTCATCAGTTGTAACAAATGTACCACAGTGGGGGATATTGATAGTGGGGAGGCTGTGAATGTGTGGGAGCAAAGGATATATAGGAACTCTCTGTAACTTCAGCTCAATTTTGCTTTGAACCTAAAACTGCTCTAAAAATTAAAGTCTATTGAAAAAAAAAGAGCTTAAGAGTCTGTGTAATGGACTCCAATTCGTTACTTATTTAATAGTATTATGTGTCAGATATTAATTGAAAATCCTATATAATGTCAACTCCAGTAGGTAGTTAATATTTAATAATACCCTTTTCCTTTTTTTAAAGGAAAATAAATTTGCACTCGTAATACCAGCTTTGAAAAACATCCTTTAATTTAGAAAATATATCATGTTGCTAATTATTTGTCTCTAAGCAGCCTTTCGTATATATGTCACAGCAATGTTATGCAAAATATTTTTGTCCATTGTGAGTGAACTGGCTTTGTTGAATTTGAAATTGATTAATTGTGGTTGGTCTAACTAGGTGTTCGGATATCTGGTTTTCCCAATGAAGAAGAAAAGAAACATCAACAACAACAAAGGAGCATTATTGGCTTCTTACAGGCTGGAAACCAAGCTTTGCCAGCCACTAGCTGTATACTAGAGAAAACTGACAAAGATCAGTTTGTAAAACCTCTAGATATGTCTCATAAGAAGAGTTTCTTTGATAAAAAACGATCAGAAAGGAAATGGAACCACCAAGACACATTTAAATGTGAGACTGTGGATAAACAAAGTTTACAAACATCACAATCATTCCAAGTTTTAAAGAAGATGAATGAGAATTTAGAAACATCAGAGAATTCAGATAACTGTCAGATATTTACCTGTCCTGTTTGCTTTAGGGAGCAAGGAAGCATCAGTCTGGAAGCTTTCAATAAACATGTGGATGCATGTCTTGATGGACCTTCAATCAGTGAATACTCTGAAATGTTCTCAGGTTCACATGCTTCCTCTACCAAAGTTAACAGGAAAGAAAATGTGCATCATTCTTTTTCACTTCATGAGAAGCAAGATTATGAAACCCATCAGAGAAATATGGAAATCACTTCAGAAGATTGTGTAGAATTGGTAGATACTATAGATAACTCATCTAAAGCAAAAAGTATAGATGCTTCAAGTTATAAGCACAGCAAGGAGGGATGTTCTAGTCTTCCAAGCAAGTTTTTAAATATTGAACACTGTCATCAGAATTCTTCTTGTACCATTTCATTGGAAAATGAAGATGTTGGGTTGTTAAGTAGGCAAGAATCCCTCCAACCTTGTTTATTTGAAGTGAAAACAGGCCAAGCTCTAGTTTGTCCTGTTTGTAACCTGGAACAAAAGACTTCAGATCTTACCCTGTTTAATGTGCATGTGGATGTTTGCTTAAATAAAGGTGTTATACAAGAATTGAGAAAGGATAAAGTTAATCCAGTTAATCAATCCAAAGAAAGCTCCAGAAATACTGGTAAATCTGTTGTCATTTTAAAGAACTTGATTTTCTAGGAATATGTTTTCTTAAAATTAATGAGATTGCTGTTAAATCTGAAGCACACACTATTAAAGGAGTAGTTTGTTTATGCTGTCATTTAGGAAAATGTTAGTTACCTTACCATAGATTACAGATAACTTGAGCCAATAGATAGTGAATACTAGAAAAAGTTTGGTTTGGGCATGATTTAGCACAGAATGAACTCAAAATTTTAAAGAGCTGAGTGATCTAATCAGAAAAGAAATTCCTTGAAAGAACATTTGCCAAGGTACAATGGTAAATGAGCTGTAATTACATAGCCAGAAAGCCTCTTTCACTTTTTTTGGTAGCACTGACTCTAGTAAAATTTCAAAAATAAAATTAAGTGTAATACTAATAAAACTAGTAAATTACAATAATAATAATAATGATGATGATGCTATAAAACTAGTTTCTGGTATGTATAAATGTGAACTATGTAGTACCAAGGAAGTTTTTGTTATCTTTAATCAGTCAGTTTTAACTTTTTAAATTTTTATACTTGTATAGATTTTCAATTATTTCATGTATTCATTGTGGAATTTCCTGACATTCTTTTCTTTAAAGGTTGCTCAAGCAGAGTACAGAAGACTGGAACAAGAACAAAAAGGTATGGCTAATTTGAGCTTTGGTAAAGCTTGGCTACAAAACTGTCATAATATTTTTGAGGTCTAATTTTTGGAAGATTTATAAATCATCAAGTAATATATAAAAAGTCAGTTATTTGCAAAATTACTTTTTAAAATCTCTTTCTACATTTTAATTGTGTGTTGTTTTTTGTTGTTGTTTCCATTCCAGGCCAGGACTGATACCAAAGTACTCAACATCAAAGAAAATAAAACCAAACAACCCCAGATACACCCTTGATATATTTTTTAAATGAACATTTAACATTTTACATTAATATTAATTGGAACTTGTTATTTTATAATCAATGAATTTGTTCTTCCTCATTTTAAGTTTACAGATTTATTTAGTGAAGGCATGTATAATAATCTCTCCCAAAATTACATTTCCTTTTCTTAGAATTTGGCATGTATACAAATTTACTTCTGAATACCTTATTTATAACCATGAGAATTTTACTTCTGTTATAGATCATTTGGAACTCAATCTTGTTAGAGATAATTTTTAAAAAAAGAAATTAGGAATGGGATCAGAAAGTGATTTCTTTATTGTTTTTATAGTGAATATAAAAATATTTATAAGGCCTCTCAGAGTTTCACACAAATCTATTTTAGCATAAGAATTTTTCAGCACTTAACCACTTTGTTGGCATTGGACTGCTACATTTGATCCTAGTAGCTTCGGATACCTCATAAGCACTCATAATTAAAATTTATTGTAAGTTCTATTAAGAGTATTAGCTTGGTAGGACTAGCGTGAGTGGTTTTGTTACCGTCAGGAAAATAATATCACAATATTATTTGTGTCAAAAGGGTTTTTGCTTAAAGTATGATTATGCATTTGGTTTTTCTTATTTAAAATTCCTTTATCTTATGAATTAGCACTTGATTCACTTTAAAAGATATTTAGTCTAAGATTTAAAGTTTTTTTAAATATAGGTCTTGTAAATGGTAGTATCTTTTTTCCCGGCAGTTATGCTTGTACTTTGCACAAATCTACAAAAAAGAATGCATTATACAGTCACATTATTTTTATTATAATCTTCAAAAGAAAAATGTGCAATTCAAAAGATTTGTGTGTATTAAAACATGTCACTTAGTTACATTTCTTATCACATTTTATTAATATTTGTGAAAGAAGAGAACTTAGTAGTTAGCTAAAGTAGTTGCTCCAAAACACTTTTGTGCTATCAATAAGTTCTTATTAAAAAATATTTAATTGGAACATGTAGGTAGAAGCCATTATCTGTATTGCTTATATTCATTGCCGCAAGGAAATGAATCTTTTATTCTCCTATATTTTTGTTTTCCCTTTCCAACTTCATATTTTAGCTCATTATCTAAATATATAAGGAAATAATATTTTACTGATAGCTTAATTATGGTCTTGCATAGCCTTTGGCCAAAGTGGTAACTTGATTTTTAATTACTAGATTGTTTTAAATTAGATTTAATGTTTGTTAGCATGCTAATCTCATGCCTGATATTATTGTACACTACGGCAAATACAAATACACTATAGCATGTGGTTCTTGATTTACTTATGTAAATTCTGTACAAAATTAAGTTCAATGAAGGACTGATATAATGTATTAAATAGTAAATCGTCATACTGGCCAGACAATGACAAAAAAAAGAAAAGTAAATAGCACCATATTTAGTTGTTTTCTGTCTTACCTTGTTTATTTTCATTGTTTTCAACATTAGAGTAATTTTTTTTGGCAGCTAGACAGTATGGGGATTCAAACCTTTGACCTTGGTGTTATATCACTGCACTCTAAATATTACAGTAAATACTAAATTATTTTCATGTGGGTGATTCATTTAATCGAATGTTGTCATTTAGTAATATTTAATAATAATTTAAAATAAAATTTTTTGATTGATCTATTAGCCAATAGAGATGGTTTCGTTACTTTTCTACTCTTTCCCTTTTCCAATGCTTTCCTCTTATTTTCTCTACCATATTCTTTACTATGTGTTTTATGTAAATACATTCAACCCATTTTTTTTATTATAATTTTGATTTGGGGCATTTCTAGAAAATACAGCAAAATATAGGGAACAGTAATAAGCACCCATAATCTTACCTACTTAGAAGGTCAAAATATAAAGAACCACCTGGGAGAACATATTTGCAACACACATAACTGGTAAAAAGCTAGCATCTGAAATATATAAATGATTATTATGAATTGGTTAAGAAAAAGACAGTCAATAGAAATTTAGGCAAAAGACTTGTTTGTTAATTGAAAAAATTGATTGTACATATTTGTGGGGTAGAGTTAAATATCAGTACCTATGTATAATATATGATGATCACATCAATATAATTAGCATGTTCATCATTCCAAAATGTAATGTCCATTAACATTCCTTATGTCCATTAACCAATTTCTCACTAATCCCCTTCCTTTCCCCCTTTCCCACCTGTAGTAACCACAGTTCTGTTTACTCTTGAAAGTTCAAAACATTATTGTGATTGTCTGTCCTTCCTTTTTCCCTTCCTCCTTCTTTTCTTTTTCTTTCTTCTCTCTTTCTCCTTTTTTTTTCTCTCTCTCTCTCACTCCCTCTTATGAGTGAGGACATTTGGTATTTCTCTTTCTGTGCCTGGCTTGTTTCATGTAACATAATTTTCTCCAAGCTCATCCATTTTGCTGCAAATGGCAGAATTTCATTCTTTGGACAAAAGACTTTAAATGGCACTTCATGTGAAAGCAAATCCAAATGACTAAGAAACATGAAAACATTCTTAGCCATATTAGTAATTGGGAAATGAAAAATAAAATCACAAAGAGCTATCATTATATCCCTACCATTTTCACAAAATGAAATGATCCAATGGTATTAAGCTTTAGTTTCCTTTCTTTGAAAACAATCACTTTGGAAAACAAGTTGTCCTTCTTTAGTAAATTCGAAGATGTGCACACTCAAAAACCCCAGCAGTTGCACTCGTAAGTATACGTCTTTGCTGGCTATCTTATATTTGCACTCCAGATCCACTCTGTGCCCTTCTGTACCCTGCCCTATGTCCAGTAAGGCACTAGGGCAATGGGGGAGCCACAGCAAGAAATTGGAGGGAGGAAGGAAAATGAGATTGGGTACATATTCCCTCATTCACCTTTCTGTAGAATTGTCACAAGCTGGCTGGGTCCCTTGACCAAAGGTCATAAATTCTGGTAGGCAATCAACATCATACTGCATTCTCTACTCTTTCTCTACGTTCTGATAACCTTCCTTCCCTTGCCCCTTCAGGCCTAAGAGTGGCAACAGAGCTCTGCTCTTATTAGCCCTAGGGTGCACACCATCCTTCGTGTTTTCTCTACATTCTGCCTGCACATTTGTAAATGGTCCCTTCTTTAAATTCATCTCAAATTATAATTTTGTTTTCTGCTGGTACCCTAACTAATGCAATGCCTTGGGGCAACTACTGAACATGTACCCGAGGAGGCATGTACAAGAATGTTCATAGCAGCACTATAATAGTCAAAAGTTGGAAGTGAACCAAATATTCAGCAATGGTAGAATGTATAAACTCTACCATGGTATATTCATGCATATTCAAACAATGGAATTCTGCGCAGTGTGAAAATGTAAGAAATAGCTAATTACAACATGAACAAGTATCACAAACGTGATGATGTAGAGCAGAAGAAGCAAGTCACAGAAAGATACTATCAGCATGATTCCCTTTATGTAAAGTTTAAAAGTCAAAACTTTATTGTTTTAAGGATGTATCCATATGAGATGAAATTATAAAGAAAAGCAAGTATTTTATTGTCTCAAAGGTCAGAATAATGATTTTCTCTGTGGAAAGATAGGGCAATGTGATTGGAGAGTGGCACGTGAGCTTCTGGGATGCTGACAATGTTCTATTTTTTGTCTTGAATGGTGATTGCATGGATGTTCACTTGTAAAATATTACTTAAACTATACATATATATTTTATATACTCTTTTTCACGTATGACCTATATCACAATAAAAAGGTTTTTATAAATGGCAGAAACTGCTTTTCTTTACAAGGTGATATTTTCCTCCATCTCTCCAGGCTAGCTAGCTCCAACACAGAAAAAGTACATTTCTCTCTTTAGGACTTTGCTGAACACAGCAAGAGCGAGTTGTCTCACACCAACGTTTTGAGTTTTTCTGCTAACATTTCCCCTGATGCTACAGCCTCAATCAGCAATTGGTCTGCTTTCAAAAGGACAGCAGTTGACAATTTGACCGAATCTGTCACCACCAAACAAGTCACCAGTTTTCCATCCTATGATATTTGTGTCCCCATTCCCCAAAACCCTCCCTTCAACACTAAGTCAGTTCTGTGTACAGTCATCCCTGTATATCCATGGGTTCCATATCTGTGTATTCAAACAACCACAGATCGAAAATATTATTAAAAAATTGTGTTTGGGGGCCGGCCCGGTGGCGCACTGCTACAGTGCGCCGCTTGGGAAGCGCGGTGGCGCTCCCGCCGAGGGTTCGGATCCCACATACAGACTGGTTCCCGCTCACTGGCTGAGCAAGGTGCAGGGGGCAACACCGAGGGTTGCGATCCCGTTGCCGGTCCCGGGCCGGTACGGGCGCGACACTGAGGGTTGCGATCCGTTGCCGGTCATGAAAAAAGACAAAAAGACAAAAAAAAAAAAAATTGGGTTTGGCCAACCCCGTGGTGCACTCGGGAGAGTGCAGCGCTGGGAGCACAGCGACTCTCCCGCCGCGGGTTCGGATCCTATATAGGGATGGCCGGTGCACTCACTGGCTGGGCGCGGTGCAGGCGACACCAAGCCAAGGGTGCGATCCACCTTACCAGTCACAAAAAGGACAAAAAAAAAAAAAAAAAATTGTGTTTGGCCAACCCCGTGGTGCACTCGGGAGAGTGCAGCGCTGGGAGCACAGCGACTCTCCCGCCGCGGGTTCGGATCCTATATAGGGATGGCCGGTGCACTCACTGGCTGAGCGCGGGGCAGGCGACACCAAGCCAAGGGAGCGATCCACCTTACCAGTCACAAAAAGGACAAAAAAAAAAAAAAAAAAATTGTGTTTGTATTGAACATGTATAGACTTTTTTCCTGTCGTTATTCCCTAAACAATACAGTATAGTAGTAACTATATTGTATTAGGTATTATAAGTAATCTAGAGATGATTTAAAGTATACAGGAAGATGTGCATCAGTTATTTACAAATACTATGCCATTTCATATCAGGGACTTGAGAATCTGTGAAAATTTGTATTTGCAAGAGGTCCTGGAACCAATCCCCCACAGATTCCAAGGAATGACTATCTTAGGTCTTGCTTTTTGCAGCACCCTACTTTCTCTAATCAGTTTAGAATTGTACTTCAGCTGTGAGTTACAGAGACCCAAATCAGTGTCTGAAAAAAAAAAATCAGTTCTACAAGTTTTCTCATGAAACATGAAGTTCATCCGTTGACATTGGTTCAGTGGTTCAAGGATAGGTTCAAAGTCTCTGGCTTTCTTGGCCTCTCCCAGTCAACTTATGGTCACAAAATGGGTTTGTTCATGTCCAGCCTTACACATGAGTTCCAGGTAGCAAGAAGTGCAAAGAATAAAAGGGGAACTGCCAGACAAGTCTGTCCCACTATTAAGGAGCTTTCCTAGAAAGCTTTAACGTAACAATTTCTGCTTACATCGCATTGGCCAGGACTGTCACATGGCTTCCCCATGTTAAAAGGGAGCCTAGAAACTTAAAATGTAGTTTTTTAGCAGTGCACATTGCTACCCCAAGCAAAATCAGGTTCTGTTAGTAAATTCTGTTTCACCAATAAAAGATTCCTGTCTAACAACATGAATGGTGACATTTAATGGTGAAATTTTAGAAGCATTCCTTAGGAATAACACAAGAATGCCCTCTATTATTTAACTGGAGATTTTAGCCAAGTCAATAAATAAGATGAATAAAAACTGAAAACAAAAATATCTAAAAATAAAACACTGTCAAGATGGTGTGTTTGTCTACATTTTTTAAAAAATCTACGTTTAATAAAAGAGTTCAACAGGGCTATGTCTACGTGATCAATATCAACAGCATTTCTGTAAAACAGTAATAACCAATTAGGAAATGGAATGAAAATAGTTTCATAACAACAACCTTCAAGATACATAAGAGAGAAAAATCTATCAAAAAATGTGCAAGAATTTGGGAACTACAAAATATTATTGAAGGACAAACAGTACATCTGAGTAAATGAAAAGAGTAACCCTGTTCATAAGTAGGAAAAATGACTATCTTAAAGATAACTGATAGAGTTTGGATGTGCTGACCCCCAAAGCTCATGGAAATCTGATCCCCAATGCGGTAGTGTTGGGAGCTGTTTGAGTCATGGGAGTGGATCTCTCATGAAAGGATTAATGCTCTTCCTGGGGTGTGGGGGTAGTGAGTGAGTTCTCTCTCTGTTAGTTTCCGTGACAGCTGGTTGTTTAGAAGTCTCTGGCACCACCTCTCTCTCTCTCTCTCTTTCTCTCTCTCTCTCTAAATTACTCAGTCTCTGGCATTCTGTTATAGCAACACAAAAATGGACTAAAACAATAACCGTTCTCTCCACATTTTGTAAATTCAATAAAATTTAAAACAAAATGCCTCATGATTTTTCTTGGAAATTAATAAGTAGATTCTATATTTTATATAGAAGAACAAAGGCCCAAGAATGGTAGAAGGTCAGGCCCTTTTAGATATCAAGATTTATTATAAACCTATAGCAATTAATACAATGTATTAATAGAGTGGTACTGGCATAAGGATGGACATGTTGAACAACTCAGTATGGAAAGTATTGATTATTCAATAAATGGTGCTTCATGATTGATTATAGAGAAAAAAACAAATTTGATTCCTACCCTACTGTGTCAGGAGTCCCCAAGACTACCCTCAGAACTCATAATTTGCTAGAACGACTTACAAAACTCAGAAGAAGCTGTGATACTCATGTTTACGGTTTCTAACAATGAAAAGATACAGATTTTAAAAAGATACAGCAAAGGGAAAAAGAGTTATGAACAAGAGAAACCAGGCACAAGCTTCCAGGTGTCTCCTCCTAATTGAGTTACATTGGGACACACTTAATCCTCCCAGAAACGATGTGTGACAAGTGCAAAATAATTGCCAACCAGGGAAACTCACAAGACCCTTGGTGTCCAGGGTTTTTACTGGGGGTCAGTCATATAGGGATGCATCGCCCATGTGACTGATGTTAGCTATTCAGCCTCCAACTCCCCAGAGGTCTAATGATACCTCATGGTGCAGGGCCTCAGGTATTCAAAAACAGGCATTTACTATGTCATATTGTTAGCATAAACTATCTTTAAACTATTACAGTGCAGCCCACAGCTTCAGGCATATTAAAACACCAGTCCTCCCAAAATAGACCTTTGTTTGGAACATGCAGGTCTTGAGCAACCTGAGTCCGCTGAAGGCACCCTTTACTGCACACTTTGCTGCACACTTACAAAATAAATGTCAATTTATTAGAATTGTATTAAAGCATAAAAAAGAAGATTACTTAGGGTGATTTTTTTCTACCTTATTTGTAAAATGCAGAGAAATTTAAAATACATAACATGTCTAGGGAATCTCAGATAAGGAGGATAGCCTATGCATTTGGAATATATTACTATTGGTATGTAACACAACAAATGACATTTTATAAATAGGCTTAATAATTGTTTGCATGTATATAATCCTTTCTTCAATGGAATTCAAAGATCTCTCTCTCCCCCCCCTTTTTTTTTACATTGTCCCTGTCACATAGGGCTGTACATCTTACCTCAATCTTATGTGATAATAGGAAAAGCAGCTTTATAAGAAGTATTTATAATCCAATTTATGCCATCAGAAGTGTTTTAATTTTTTTTTTTTAATTTAATGCTTAGAAAATTTTTTCTCAACATAGAAACAAAGGAAAACATCACAAATTAAATTTAAAATAAATTGATAAGGAACTTTTTTTTTTTTCCTTTTTGTCTCTTTTTTCGTGACCGGCAACGGATCGCAACCCTCAGTGTCGCGCCCGGACCGGACCAGGACCGGCAACAGGATCGCAACCCTCGGTGTCGCACCCGCACCTCGCTCAGCCAGTGAGCAGCCGGTCTGTATGTGGGATCTGAACCCTCGGCGGGAGTGCCGCCGCACTCCCAAGCGGCGCACTGTAGCAGTGCGCCACCGGGCCGGCCCAATAAGGAACTTTTTTAACACTCAAAGATTTATATCCTTAATGCAACAAGAACTCTTAAAAATGAACTAGAAAAATCTAAGCAGAAATTTGGTGAAGAACATGAGCAGATAAGTCACACACCCCAAAGAAACACACATGGCTAATAAGAACTTTCTAAGATGTTTTTGTTGGGGGGTGGGGTGAGAGCAGGGCTGGCCCTCACCTCTCGTCTCAGGGCCCAGGGTGGCTGGCTGTGTTGCTTGCCTGGTTGTGGTCAGAAGTGCTTTAATTTCAAAGTTAGTATGGAAATTGCAATACCCACAAGGTCGATGACCCCACTGAAGAAGTGACCTTCAAAAGAAAGAAGTTTCAGCATCAACGTGGTTAGTGGAAGCCATATTAATGAGTTTAAGAAGAAACTTCATGCTAAGAAAATGTAGGTAATGGTTATAGACATTCGTGTGAGAAGGCTGGAAGTGAAAGACGAGACATGGCAATTAATAGGAGATACTTTTACTGCCCTCGTTAAAAAATGTCTTTGCTACTCTGTTTTTAATCCATCCACCTTATTTCTACCTCTTCCTCAGCCAACCCCATATCTATTATTGAATTCTGTCTACCCTTGTGGTGCTTCTTGAAAACATCCATTTCTTTCTATGCCTTTTGTCAAGCCCTTATCAGTTGCCTAAACTCTGACCTTCCAACTGATTTCTCAGTTTTCCTTGCTGTAAACCATCTTGTGTATTTTTTACAGATTAGCCATAAACAATGCTCTCATAATATCACTCTAAAATTAAAAAAAAAAAAAAAAATTCAAAAGCTCTCAACTCTCTCCAGGACCAGTGTGGGAAAGGTGGGGGAGGGGGGGATGAGGAGGAGAGCGGAGCTATTTTTAGCATATAATCATGATTTCTGTGGTGTAAATACTCCCACCATGACAGATTTCAATTTATGTGATGTCAATCAGTTCACAAAATCCTGGAAAATTTAACAGTCGGCTCTTGCAAGCCATTATAAGCTAGCTCCCTCTTATCGTTGCCCATGATGCACTCCAAACTCTGGCTTAGCTTTCAAAGCCAGTCACATGCATAGCTTATAGTCTTCTGAACAGTCTCTGGAAAATTTAACAGTCGGCTCTTGCAAGCCATTATAAGCTAGCTCCCTCTTATCGTTGCCTATGATGCACTCCAAACTCTGGCTTAGCTTTCAAAGCCAGTCACATGCATAGCTTATAGTCTTCTGAACAGTCCGAGCTATTTCTCTCTCCTGGCATCGGTGCTCTGTTGCTACTTCTTCTGCTCAAATTATGCTTCCTGAATGCCCCTTTACCCTTTCTCACCATATACAACCCCTCATCTGTCAACTCAGCCCAAGGGCCACCTTCAGGAAAGGGTTCTTCATCCTCTGGAAAAACTGAGCAGTCACTACTTTGTGTTCCTGTTTCTCTACAAAAGTCCTGAAACATTCTTTGCTGTGGCTTTCTATGTTAGTCTCTCTCCCTATCAGATTGGAGGCTCCTAGACTTCCTGGGCTGTTGTTCATTTATCTCTGAATTCCAAGTATGAAGTATATGGCTGAACACATAGTTGGCATTAACTATCATTTTTTGACACATCAATGACTAAATAGTATGTGTCCAAAGAGTGATGTTTATTACTATTTTATTGTTTTTCTCTCGGAAGACAGAGTGGTGGCTGATGTAAGTGGCTGAACTCAAACTGGGCCCTAAGGGGTAGACATTTCAGAAAGAATTGGATAATGGCTTGCTTTATAAATGTTTTATTACTATGTCCTTTTGGGGCGGCTTGAAAGTACTTGGAAGAAGGCTCAGAGAGATAGAAGAGAATTCAGAGACAATTGGGAGTAGCCCTTTCCTTCTAACATCAGTCTCTAAAGTTTATTGTTTCAGACTCTGACATATACAGTGGACACACACGTACACCCCACCTGTCCTTTGTCTTTGCCCTGGTTGGAACTGCCACTGAGAATTTGAACCACAAACCAGCACACGTGTAGGTTTATAGTCTGCATTCACATAAATGATGTGATCCAAAAAACCTCAGGCAGAATATTTAACTGATGTGGTCTTAGGTTGCTATAGTCCCTAGTGATTAGCAGAAGCAAATGCAAATCCTCTGTGGAAAAACTCAACTTTGATCCAGGCAAACAATTTAACATCTCAGTTAAAGAGGTATTAAAATGTGAAAAATGGGTATTTCAGAATTGAAGAAATGCAATATATCTCCTCCCACTCTTGCAGCCCACACCCCTGCAGGTAGGTGTAGCCATGTGACTGAATGTTAGCCAATAGGATATAAAAGGAAGTATTGTGTGTGATAGCTTCTGGGAAGCTTTCTTTCTTGCAGCTGTGGTATTCTCTTTGCCTCTTCTTCCTATTTTTTTCCTCTATCCTGCTGCCTGGAAGAAAATTCTGCCATCTTACACCTGAGCATGAGGGTTGCACCTGGGGGTGGTGGAGGAGTGGGCTGGAGGGACTGGTTCCAGAAGACTTTGGAGACAGAAGCATCATATCAGCACTGGCCTGCACACTTCCAGACTTCCACAGGAAATTCAAATAAAAACCTCTTTAAGTCATAGTTACTTGGGTCTTCTGTTAATTGTAGCTGAATCCTATATAGGACATAATGAGTATTAAGACATCTCTATCCTTAAGGAATGAATAGCTACCCCAGGTAACAATTTCCACTCAGTGTGGGAAGGGCTATAATAGGTGAAAATACAAAATAGGAGTCTAGGGAGAAATTACCTGACAAAGAAGGATGAAGAAAGATCAAGGAAGGTGTTTTTAAGAAGAAGGAATCCTTCAATAAGGCCTGGACTTAAATATTTACTCCAGAATTCTCTTAGTCTAGACCTTCCTCCTTTAGAGGAGAAGCTAAAACTTTCAGGACTGATAGACAGGTTACTGTTCACCTAGCTGAATCATATTCCATATTTATGCAACAGATATTTATTGCATGCCTGGTACTGTTCCAGGCACTGGATATGCAGCAAGGAACAAAGTTTAAAGGACCCTTGTCTTTGTGAAGCTTACATTCTAGGGGAGATGGACAGTAAACAAATACAGGCTCTCATTTCAGTGACAAATGCTACAAGTGCTATAACAGCATAAGGGAGTGGAGAGGATGCTGTGTGGAGGGAAGAATGTCTTAGAATATTCTAGAATAGGGTGATGAGGAAGGCTCCTCTGAGAAAGTGACATTTAATCTGAGGCCTTAATGATATGAAAGATCAAACCACTAAAAAACTTTGAAAGTGGTGGTGGGGGAGAGAAGGTTCCAGGCAGAGAGAAATGGAAGCTGAATGGCTGTGCAGCAGGAAACCCTGGAGGAGCAGCAAGAAAGGGGAAGAGTTGCAGGGCCTGAGGGTGGGAGAGGCACGTAGGGCCAGATCATGTAGCGCAGTATCTTTTATGTATTAGCATACTAGAATTAATCCTCTGGTTGAGAACTCATCTGCTATTTGAGACAGGGTGAAAAATAAAATACCACCCACAATATACTTCATAGCTTCTCATCTAGCCCAAGCTCTCAGAGAAATTAAGGAAATGAAGTCCAACTAAGGCTAAGGTTCACATAATGCACTGCTTTGGAGTTTTTGTCTCATCCGCTAGAGTAGTATCACACTTTTCTGTAAGGATATTGTAGTGGATTGAATTATGTTCCCACAAGACTCACTGAAGCTTGAATTGTGTCCCCCAGGTTTTATGTATTAGAAATTTGGTCCCCACTGTGACTGTTAAGAGGGTGCGAAATCCTATTATGGTAATTGAAGGGTGGAGCCTTGAAGAGGTGATTAGATTGTAGGACCCTGAAGTAGTGAATGGATTAAAAAGGGAGGTCAGGGGTGTGGTTCTGAGGGCTTTAAAAGAAGACAAAGGAGAGTCTCTTTCTCTCTGCTCTCTCTGCTTCCACGATCTTGCAATGTGAGACCCCTGGGTCACTGTTGCCACCACCAGATGGACTTTGGACTTCCCAGCCTCAGAAACTGTAAGCAATCAATTTTGTTTTCTTTATAAATCACCCCCTTCTGTGTATTTTGTTATAAGCAACAGAAACGGACTAATACAGATATATAGTATAAAATGATAATGCATTTTCTCCCGTCATTGATAAAAGGATTTTAACAAAATTAAATTTCTTGGTATAGAATTCGAAAGCAATCTGTGTGATGTGAATTACTTGGATATCACAAATCACATCTTTCTGTAGGCGGCTGTATGATTTCTGACATAACTGACAGAAGTCTGGTTGGTGCTGTTTCCACTGTTACTTTCTTTTTTGTGTGTATTTACTTCTGATTATTAGAATTTTAGTTGTAAACAGACTATAGATACATACAATTTTGTGTCCTGTTTTCCATTTACATATTATACTTCCCATACTTTCCGTATTGGTACGTGATCTGATATTTTTGCTTAAAATCATTTAGTGTATTTGCTATTGTTTTGAGTGTATCCCTACTACAAACATCAGGCTCATTTCACATTTTTTAAAGGAAAATTTGAAGTTATAAGTAGTATTCTGAAAACAATAACATTTTGCCATATGTTTATTTTTCCATTGATAACTTAAAGAAACATTTTGAATTTAATGTTTCAAATTTGATGCACGATAATTTGAAGGGAAAAACTGATAAGTTTGAAACATTGAAATTATATAATTTATATTAAAATGATACATGTTTCATAAACTCTTAAGAAGAATACAAAATAAATGAAAATTTGACTACTTCTTTTAATTGAAGTTTATTTGGGGAGTTAAAATTTGTTTGACTTGTTTCTGTTTTACCACTTTTTAAAAAGAATCAGCCAGGAAAGATCATACTTGCGTGATTATCAAATGAGAAATCAAGAGTCTTAATTTATTCAAAAGGAAATTCTGGGAGACCATTTAGAAAGGATTTGATAATGAAGTTCCAATAGTGTTAGTTAAAAAGCTAACCGTTACATTTCTCAAAATTGCACAAAGAATTGGTGGAGTATGAGGTGGGAGTTGATTAAGAGCTGGTAGACTTCTCAGGATGATTTATTTCAGGTACAGACAAGCCGCAGTATCGCTACAGCCACACCTGAAGGCGGACTCTCCCAGGCCAGCTCAAGCCAGGGCAGGGCTGGGGAGCCAGGGGCGTGCTGCCCAGCGAACCGTCCCGAGCAGAGAGCGAACTCGATCCTGCGCACGTCCAGCCCCGTGCCCTGGGTCTGGGTCGGGCCCCGCGGTCCGCCGGGGTGGCCATGGACCCCCCTGGGCGCACCCCTGGCCGCGGGGTGACGGCTAAGGGGCTGCTGCTCCGGGCGGCCGCGGCCGCGAAGGGGCTTAGGGA
>NW_007728760.1:7726-8777 GCF_000696425.1 Galeopterus variegatus | reverse complement strand
ACAATAAAACAAGTAAGCAAATAAATGGATAAAATAATTTCAGATAAGGCTAAGCGCTGTGAGAGCCATGAAACAGGGTGATGTGACTGGGACAGGAGCACAGGAGGACTTTAGATTTGATGGTCAAGGCATACCATCAAATTTGTCATATAGGGGAGCTAGAGGGCTCAAAGGGGACAGTCCCACCACTGGGGGATAAAATTTGAGCAAATACTGAATAAGAGGAAGGAACCAGCCATGGAAAACTCATGGGGAAAAGCCTAAGAGGCAACAGTAACAGCAAATGTAAGGCAGGAGTGAAATTGACATATTCTAGAAAGAGGGGAGGTAGGCAGAACTGGTTCATGCAAGGCCTCCATGCCCTAAGAAAGAAGCTTAAACTTAGTATTGCTACCTATCTGACCTCATTTTACCTTAATTACCTCTTTCAAGGCCCTATCTCCAATAGTCAACATTCTGAGCTACAGGGTGTTAGGACTTCAATATATGAATTTTGGAGGGATACAATTCAGCCCATAACAATATCTCCCATGAAGATACTCCTTGGTCCTTGACCGGATTTGGCAGTATTCAGAAGGGTTTTGGGAAAAATTTGCAAAACTACTCAGCAACATATCTACCAAAACTCTCCTCTGGTATTTTCTTTTTGGAGAGATCTATTGTTTTTTTGTTTTTATTTTCTGGAGAGGTCTATTGTTGACTCTACTTACCCTTAATTCTGATTTTATGCCCAGTGTTGGGGCTGTCCCCTTTGAGCCCTTTAACTTCCCTGCATGACAAAAACCTCAATAAATCCTGGAATCTTCTCTATGCTAGTTAATAAAGCCTGCCATCTGGATGTGTATATGTTTACAGTAAGTATGAATCTACTTTTATGTCCTTCCATATAAATAAGAATTAATCATGTTCATCCCTTTTAGCCTTTGTGCATATTTATATGAAAGGCTGCATTTTAAGGTTTTATTCCTGCAGGCCTGCATCTTACAGAGTTCTGCAAATAACAATTTTATGTCTACAGGTCAGCTGCCAAAAAACAAAACAAAACAACCCC
>NW_007728760.1:5722-6159 GCF_000696425.1 Galeopterus variegatus | reverse complement strand
TAATTTATCTTATGAAAGGGAAAGTGTACAGAGTCTTAAATGCACATCTGTGCAAAGTCTGCAGGTGGGCAGTAAATCCAACTGTCAGGGTTACGGGACCAGACTTGGTCCCAGATTATAGCTTGTGGTCAGATTGGCTTCACACATTCTGGAAAGGCAGAACATCTTTTGCTATACAACCTGAGTTGTTTTCTCTCCAATGATGGCCTTTGTGGTTGTTTTTTTTCCAAATTTATAATTCAAAGGAGTGTATGGATTTTCATCTTACTGCTTTCGAAATATAGTGCATCTGCATGTTGGACAGTGAAGCCTTTTCTGAAACCTGGCTCTTACTGACTCATTCTTCGAGTGCCTGGGTTTTAGGGGAGAAGTCCACTGCCAGAAATATGGATTTCCTACTGCTTGGTCTTGTGAGGATTTCCTAACAGCCCCTCAAA
>NW_007728760.1:3272-3928 GCF_000696425.1 Galeopterus variegatus | reverse complement strand
TTTAAATAGTTTGCATTTGTATGTGTGTGATTATTTATGTAAACAAAGAATAGCAAATCCATGCCCAGTCATCTTCTTTGGGAGCAAAACATTATCTGGAATATGGGAAATATGATATGTTTATTACTTACAAATATCCACTGTCTGAAATGACTGCCTCTGGACATTCCAGGAGCACCATGTTGGCTTTTCTTTGCAGCAAGGATATTCATTGCTTTCTTTCTCTGTGTCTGTTTTCCCTATGTCTGTCTTTCTCTGTTCTGCCATTTTTCCTTCCTTTCTGCCCTTCCTTCCTTCCTTAAGAGCAATTAATTTGTTTCAGTAAGATTTATGGTTTGAAAAATTATAGAAGAAAGACCACGAATGGATTGAAGATCAAGGGGAAAAAAATTTTATGCATTATCAGTACATTCTAGGCAAAAAGAAATTTACTACTATTATTGATTGTATACGGGGTGCGGGTGAATAGTACTTTTACGCTTTAAATGAAATCCATTATATTGTGATATGAAGGGTTGTGAATGGGCATCCTTCAGTGGATTGCCAAATTCTTTGATGTTGTCTGGTAATAGAGAAAAGCAGGATTCTGCTGAATATAATTCTTACAGCTTTCAAAGGTAAAGGCAAAGAATGGAGCTAAATAATCAAAATACAAA
>NW_007728760.1:0-539 GCF_000696425.1 Galeopterus variegatus | reverse complement strand
CCACCACCACAGTCAACATGCGGAACAGTTGCATCACCCAGAAAATTCCCTCATGCTTCCTATTTGTAGTCAAACCTCTCCCACCCTGGCCACCACTGACCTGTTCTCCAGTTCTATAGTTTAATCTTCTTGAGAAAAACAACTGTATGATATCATACAGTACATAGCCTTTTGAGATTGACTTCTTTTACTCAGCGAAATGCCTCTGAAGTTCGCCCATATTGTTGTATATATCAATAACTCATCTCTTTTTATTGCAGATAAATATTCCAGTTTATGGATGTGCTGCAGTTTATTTATCCATTCACTATGTGAAAGACATTAGGGTTGTTTCCAGTTTTTGACTATTGCAAATAAAGCTGCTATAGACATTCATGTAGAAGTATTAGTGCAAGTGTAAGTTTTCATTTCTCTAGTGTAAATTCATAGGAGTGAGATTACTGCGTCACATAGAAAGTATATGTGTAACTTTATGAGGGGCTGCCAGACTGTCTTTCAGAGGGGCTGTGCCATTTGCATTCCTACCAGTGATGTAGGAG
>NW_007728759.1:239080-282325 GCF_000696425.1 Galeopterus variegatus | reverse complement strand
GTTTAAAATGGCTGAGGTACTTTCCCAAAATGGCTGGCGGCCCGGGCGTAGCCCAACAGGCTGCTGGGGTCATTCTGATCTCTTTCTCTCTCTCAGTTGAGGGGATCCCTCTTGGCAACAGGTCCTATTTGTGGGCATGCTCTTGGTGGCAGTGGCACTGATATTTGATGCCTGGTGCCTATGGTGTGGCCATGGAGCGAGAGTGTGAAGCACAAGCACATACCAAGCCACAGCAGCTCTGGAGTCCGGGCACACACTAGCTTGCTGTGGTGGTGGCACCTGTTACTGAGGTGCAGGTGCTCACAGAGTAGGTGGTGTAGCTGGGTCTGGAGTGCAGGCATGTGTGGAGTGGCTGTGGCTCCAGGGCACAAGGTTGAGGGGAGGGGTGGTCCCAGTGACAGTGAGCTCGCATAAGTTCATGTTGCCTCGGCATCCATTTTGAATACAAGTGTATCTTTCTCATACCAGAGACAGAGCTCAGTCACCCCTAATGCATTTTCTAGTTCTACCCACACCCAAACGGCTCAAGCTGGTGGCCAGAGGTAAGAATTTAGAGGCCTCTCTTCCTACTGAGATTCTTGCTTTCCCACCGCTCCCACTACAAGGACAATTGAGACATTTGTTCATGAACTTAAGGTGACTCACATCCCAATCCATTATATATACTTGCTAGTTGCCATGGGCTTTCCTGTCTCTCTGTCTGGCTCCTCATTCCCACCTAGTGTGACCCAGGTTGGAGGACTGACCTCCAGACTCATTATATCCTCCTGGCCTAGAATCTGTAAGCAAGAATCTCTGAACTTGTTCCCTACTGCAGTGGTAAATTGAGTTTGCATTTTATGTCTGGAAAACTAGGGACTGCCCCAGGCTGGATTATCCCTGGGATGCTGGGAAGAACACAGAGTTGTGCTCCCAGCACCAGAGCATGGTCAGGCAGGCATAAATTTGACATGGGTTAGACAAGAGCCGCACGGACATCTGACAGTGTAAACAAATTTCCCGTGTGATGGACCCCCGGGTGGTAGGTCAGACGACTAGGCCTTAGGCCATCTCCCAGGTAAAAGAAGTCTCCTGTGGGAGGCCCACCGTAAGCACCCATGTCCAGCTCCCCTTTATTGCCCACTAGGGCAAGGTCTACAGCCATTCTGCTCCTGGGATTCCAATGTAGCTGGGGACTCGAAACGCCAGTCTTCATGTGTCATGAAAGTAGCTCCTTGTTGGGGAAGACACAGCAGCCTCTCCTTCTGCTGGGGAGTCTATGGTGGTGACGGCTGTTGCTCACCTCAGTGCGGAAAGCCACCAGTGTCCCCTCTAGAACAGGCTGCTGGAAGCCACACCGGTGAGCAAGAACACTTCTGCCGCGAACGCTGTGAGGAGTCCGCAGCTGTCACATGGGCTTTTGGGGTCCTCAGTGGCAAAGGCTGCTGGGGTCCTCTGCACAGCTGGCCACGAAGTACAGAGTTGGCATGTGCCATGTGGCTGACACTCGTACCCCTGCCATTCTTCTTTGTACCCAGACATCTGCAGAGGTTTCAGATATGCCGGTTTCCCCAGAGATCCTTTCTGCAGTTTTTATCAAGTGTTTGCTCCATTGTGTTGCTGCAGGTTCTCAGTGGAACTCTTGAGCCAATTACACAGCTTTAATACAAGTACTGTATAAAAATACAAATAGTTTTTTAAAGTGTTTAGGTAAATTCAGGGAAATTATAACTACAGGAGCATATTAAAGGAATCAAGCACTTCTAGTTTTTGAAATTGGTATTATGAAAACAAGTATATCATTCAACAATGTACTGTCTTGATACTTCAGTCAGCCTCATGATAACCAAAAGTTTCCTGGGTCTCACCTGATATTATGATTTCTGTGTTCCTATAAGTCTGAGATACCTAAAAGAAGTGAAAGTATTTCTAAAAATTGCAGTAACCTCCTGTCTGACCTTTCCACTTCAACTCTTGCCTCCTTCCAGTCCAGTCTGTACCCAGTATCTACAGTAAGCCTTTAAAAGTAAAAAGCAAATCATCATATTTCTTTTCTACTTAAAACACATCAGTGATTTTTATCACCTGCATTTAGATAACATTCAAACTCTTCATCATCTCCTCCATGTCTACTTGTGTAATAGAAATATAAGGACATCTTTTAAATGGATCCATTAATGAATTGTATGGTGGCCGCAGCATTTCAGATAGGTTATGTATTTTCAGGAAAAGACCGCGTGCGCACACACACACACACACACAACACACACACACACACACACACACACACACACACACATTCTGTAAGGTATAGTAAATTCCCAATTTTATTAGCAAGGATGTATAATGTCAGCAATGACAAACGTCACAAAGAATAGGCACAGATGGAGGCTATCTTAGTCCTGCATCTCTTGTCCTCAGAGACCTAGAAAGGGGAAGGCAAATGACAAACCACTAACTGGGATGCATTAGTGTCCTGGAATATTACCCGTAAGATTGCTGTTGCCTTCTCTTTGGGAAGGAAATGGTCTGGTTTGGAATCACGATATGAACTTCCCTTCTCATTCATTACTTTGTTAATTAAGTTCCTTGTTTATCAAAAATCCTTTTTTCCCCCAAAACAACATCCTATAAATAATTCAAAATTCCAAGACTGAAAAAAATCACCTCCATATTAAAACACTCATCCAAAACCTTATGTCTCTTCTTGCATTTGTTTTTATTCTTTTTTCCCACCAAGTTTGGACACAGTGATGTTCTTTGATGTGTTGAGTTATTTCTTCAACACCTAACGCCCGTGCTGGCTTGCACGGTAATTGATGTAGATCTTTCAGCAACTTCCTAAAATTGAAACTGTTCAAACTTTCCAAAGCCTGGAAGAAGCAATAGTGCACATGAAAATAACACATAGACTACCAGTTCCGCACCTATCCAGTGTGTAAGCAGCGTTATAACTGAAGTAGCATTTATGAAACAGGACGTGTCACTCTGTTATTGCCAGTATGGAACACACCAGAGAATCCACACTTTATCCCCTCTACCATAGGGAGAAGCCATGGAGAAGATGGAAATCCTGATTTCCGCTTCACCAGAATAGCACCTAATCCAGGCCAACTTCAAGATTGACTCCATATATACACTCAGATAGCACAAACTTTTTATCACGGAGTCAGTTATGACTTTGTGATGCTTACATACAAGGGTACTTCAAGAACTCATGGAAAAGCGGAATTAAAAATAATACAAAACTTTTTCATGAACTTTTTGAAGATCCCTTGTATTTGGGAGAAATCTACTCATACATACATTCTTTTTTAAAAGAGACTGGTATTTGAAATATTCTTTCTTATGGAAAAAAATTACAGTTTTATGATGCACATTCCCAAAGTCCCTATTTCTTTTTTTGGGTATCTACTCAATATATTTAAAATGTCTTAGTTTCACTTCCCTTTTGGACCCTACCTGCCAGTTACTCCTGTAAAAAATTGCATGTAGATTATCTTTAGAGATGCAATCTCTACTATTTCAAGAGAGGGTGAGAAATGTTATGTTGATTGAAGGCAAATGCTCACGAAAGGTTTATGAGTCTGCATTATCCACATTCCCACTCTATTACTCTTCTGCTTAAATTTTTATAAATTATTCACAATTCCCAGGCTGTGTCTAGAGCTAACAACTGACCAAGAAATTTGCACATTCATGGGAAGTATCTGCCTCTTCCCTACATTTTCCTGGCTGAGGGATCACACTCCACAGATTCCTGAAGAGAAACTTCTGGTATTGGCACCATTATTGGTACACTTAGGGTGATAGCGAGGATCAATATTTCTTTAAGCCTATTCTCCTATTACCTTGCCTTCCTTCAGTACTTCAGTTTTCCATTTCTTGAATAACTATCTCAGTTACAGCATATGCTTTTCTTCCCATGACTTCTTTGTTTGCCTCCTTGGTAAATTCATCTAATGTCTTATTTCTTTCTCAAAAAGATTTAAAAAAATCTCAACTCTTTTCATGCAAAACCTATGGATCAGGTGAAATAAAGAAAAAAAATTGTTCCTCATTTTCGTAGGGCTCAAACTAGTTGTCGAGTAGGTTATGCATTTGCAGAATAATTTGTATTTCCTTTCCAGTGTTCCAGTTGTTAGCTACAAGACTAATACCCGTATTTTATAAATTTCTTATATTCTTCTTCTAAATTTTCATTAATAGGTTTCTACTCATATATAAGTTTTAGATGTATTTTTATCCCTGTTGCTGTAGTTTTCCCACAGCCTCTAGTAAAAATTCGATGGTCTGAGTATACCAAGAAGGAGCCTTAAATTTTAAACAATTCCTTTGTGCTTTCTACCCCAGCCAAGAAGATGACACGTTTTCTACATGGTAAGGTCCTCAGTGCTCTTCATCCATTGTAGATTACATTGCCTGGTAGTGGATTAGGTCATGGTCTGTACTATGACATCTATAGCTGTAGCTGAGCTTAGCAATTGAAAAAAATGGAACCAATTTGAAAGTACATTGTGGGAACAATGCAAGGGAGCCGGTGGCCAACCTACAGGAATCTCCAAGTTTTTCCAGTGTGTATTCTTTGTTTCTGTATGAAGCTCAAAACATGATAAAGAACAGAGTTAGGGGCTGCCTACTAAATGAAAATATTTGGGTTTACTAAAAATGAATAACACCAATAATTCGAAAGTTAAAAACATAACATATTAATGACTTACAAAATTTTATGAGTCCTAACATAAAACTTAGAGACCCTAAGTCTTCATAATACTTTTATCCTCAAATGCTAGACTCTTTCCAACATAATACTTTTATCCTCAGATGCTAGACTCTTTCCACGTTCAGATTCCTGAGAATTTTCCAACATGGTAGTGTTAAATTTTATATTTTCATCAATTTCTTCCTTGAACCCACAGTGTGAGATATTAACCTATAATTACAAAATTTGATCTAAAGCATGTCAGTCAGCTCCAACAAAATATAAGAGACATGGTTACCCCCGATGCCTGTTGTCAAGCTGAGCTAAGCTGCCTGCCCTAGCTCCAACACTGGAGTCATTCTGGTGTCCTGTGCAAAAAGAGAATAGAGAGACAATAGAGCAATCATCACATTCTCACTCTTCTTATATCTCTACAGACATCAAAAGAGAACATCTAAGAAGAAAAGCATGTTGGTCAGGATTTGGGGCTATGACTCAGTTTTCAGATTCCACTACTTGATCAGAGAAAGAGGGGATCCTGCCAGATGAGCTTAGATCAGGTTACAACTTCAGAATCACTAACGTGAGGAAGTTGAAAAGAGCGCTACTGATGTGCAAGATGTTTGAAGTTATCCTTTTCACCAGTAAAAGTGAACCAAACATTGTCCCAGACTTTGGAAAAATAGGCTCGACTTTTTACTATGTGAAATAAAATAGAAAGGTGAAAAGAATAGATTATTCCCCACAAAAATTAATATTATGTCCTCATTTAGAGAAATATGGTGATTTATTAGCATTTGGTTTTCTGTTGCTGTGGGTGATATTAGTGTGTACTATGTCATTAACTATATATTGTTTTTACTACTTATGTAAGGACATTCTTGTTTTAAATAAAAAAGAACTGATGCCATCTAAACAATTCTTCTGGTCATATATTCATTTTTCAATGTCATCTGTGCCAACTATACAAATCAAGGTATATCATTATTTTCAGATCCAAATATAACCTCATTCTACCTATAATGACAAAGGACTGAGAGAAACAGAAAAAGGAAAAAAAAATTTACTAGTAGGAAATCTCAGTGACTTGGAGCTGGATATACCTTCTCCAATACAATATATCAAACTTGTAAAGACATTTTAGAAAGTCTAAAACATGCACACATAAAAAATCAGTAATTATATATGCTCTTTACATTTCATAAAACTGTCTCTCTTAATTGGTACCATCTGCTTAAAAATGAACTATTTACTTTTCTTGTCTCTGATGTCCAAACTTAGTACTCTTTTCCTTCAATTATGGTAGAAAAATAATTTGTTTTTAACTTTCAGAACAAAATTTCACTGAAAGAAAAAACTTCAGCCCTTAAGGAAATCAAAGAAACAAAAATTTTTACAATAAATGCTTCTATCAGTAGTCTGTTTATTGCAAAAAAAAAAAAAAAGAAAAGAAAAGAAAATAGCACTATACTAACTTAGAAAACCAATGAGAAAAACATGTATCTTCAGCCATACATATTTCTTATAAATGAAGAAAACAAATGTAAAACAAACAAACAAACAAAAACACCATTTTTGGTGTCTCTAATCTGATTCCAGTCATATAAAAAGTCAGATAGATATGACATCAGAAAAACCTGAGAAAATGAAACCGAAATAGCACAATATCATGCAATTTGCCTGTTTATGCTAGTGATTCAGAAAGAATGTCACCAAAGATGTAATTTAAAAAAAATAGCATCTTGAAATTGTCCAACAGACCTTTCAGCATACACATAAAAATCTGACCCATAAAGTTTTTATGGATATAAAATGGGTTAAATTTTATTGACCCAATGTATATTTTGTCATGAAACAGACTCTGATATCTTTGTTAATACAGAGACTCTGATACAAAAGCTGTTATTGACAATTTCACCTTCAGAGCTTAATTTCAGTGGCATTCCCATGAGAACAGTTTCACCTACATGAAATTCCACTAATCAATGGTACATACCTATGGATGTCTTTTGTTCCAAAACTGGACATGTGTTTTTAGGATCCTTGACCTCGAAAATCTACATTGCATCTCTAAGTATTAAAAACACTCATTTAGAAGGTGTGTACATAGGTTTCTGCTTTCAGAATGTAGAAATCTTGGTAAAATTACCACCTAGAGTATTATTTTTTTAATTAATATAAAGTTAAATTTTTCTTTGTGTGTTTACGATGACTTTATTACTACCCATTGTGTGCTTCTAACTGAAATGATTATATTCTGGAAATTATTACAGACAGGAAAACAGTCTTGTTCTGAATAGAGAAGAAATAATCAAAAAATTTCCTGGGCTTTTGTAAGCATTTGTGTTGACTCTATGGAATTCAAAGTTTCTGATAATTATTAGATCCAAATTTGACTTCATTCTACTTAAAATATCAAAAGACTAATATAAAAATGGAAAATTTTAAATTAATTTTTACCCAAAGGTATTAACTGCCTAATGATATTTATTATGTGGGTACAGACTTGGGAATTCATTGGATGAAACTAATGAAAGTGGACTCATATCAAGAAATATTAAATTACTATAGAAAGAGTATTAGCTTTCCTGTGAGAATGCACCAATAAATAAGAAATAATTTGTTGTAGCTTTACATATGTCCAAAATTTCTTTAAAACTCCCTCTTTGAAAGGAGGAGTTTTCCTTGCATATGGGCTAGACTTAATGACTGATTTCTAACAAATAAAATAATGCAGAAGTGGAAGTGCGGGACTCTGAAACCAAAACATAAAAGACACGTGGCTTCTGTCCTGGCCTCTTTTCTGTTCAATCATTCACTTTGAAGGAAGCCAACTGCCACATTGTAAGCACCCGTGGAGAGGACCTGTGTCAGTCCATTTTCTGTCACTAATAATAGAATACCTGAAACTGGATAATTGATTTAAAAATATATTATTTATTACAGTTTTGGAGACCTGGAAATCCAAGCTGAAATATTTCAGTATGTATGGAAATTTGGAGACCAGGAAATCCAACCCTGAAATATTTCAGTATGGTTTTGGATAGGTTTTATCTTTCATTTTGGGAATACTGATGGTCTTTCTCCCTTCCTTCCTTCCTTCCTTCCTTCCTTCCTTCCTTCCTTCCTTCCTTCTCTCTCTCTCCCCCCCCACACACACTTATAAGTGAAAATATGAGGTATTTCTTTTTCTGTGCCTGGCTTTTTTCACTTAATGTAACTTTCTCCAAGCTCATCCATGTAGCTGTGAATGGCAGAATTTCATCCTTTTTTATGGACGTAATTTCTACCTTTCATAGCCTTAATTATTTTTACAATGCTAATATTGAAGGTAGTTGATAACAGATTAAGTGCTTAATAGATACATAAGAGAGGTGATACATAGATGTTAGGTATCCAAAAAGAATAATTAACGCCCATGTGATTCTCTCAACAAATATTTATTGAGTCTCTACACTGGGCTACATACATAAGATAGGACAGTCTACAAAAACCACAAAAAGCCTTGCCCTTTTAGAGATGACATTTAGGGAAAGGGCAATAGCAACACATGTGATGAGTAAGTGTATTATATAGTAGCTTAGAAAGCTGGAGGACAGTTAGACATTTTGGTTTAAAGATCTAGGAAGCAAACTAGAGATAAGATAGGGGATATTTATACTTTATTATTCATTCTCACCTGAAAACATGACTCAGAAAACAAAAGGAAAAAAATCTTTTAACAATAATCCTCTTTATAATTTCCTCTTTTATAATTTTGGGGATATGGTGGAAATAGAGGAAGGGAGACCATTTCCCTTGGTCATGCATTCATTGAAAAAATAATTGTTATCTATTATGAATCAGGCACTGGGGATACAAAGGCAAACAAAATAAACAAAAACTTGTAAACTAGTGGAGGTTATATTATATGAGACATGTAATCTCAATATATATTTATTGAGGCAAGCAGGAAAAGAAGTAAATATGTGGTATATCAGGTGATGATAAATGCTATGTGAAATATAGCAAGGAAGTGGGATGTTGGGATGAGAGGTGGTTTGGAACAGTGCTTGTATGTGGTATTCAAGGTGATCAGGGAGCTAAAGGTGATCAGGGAGCAAGTCATTCAGATATCTGAAGGGAGAATATTCAAAGGAAAGGGAATAACAAATGCAAAGGCCCTGAGGCAGAAACATATCTATTTTATTTTTAAAAAATAACAGTAAGACTAGTTTAGCTAGAGCAGAGTGAAAAAGGAGGAAAGAGTAGTAGATTAGTACAGGGAGGTAACAGGAGTCCAGATTTAGATGTGGGTCATTATAAACTTGAATTTTGCTATAAGTTGAAAAGCCATTGGAGGGTTTTGAGTGGCAAGAATCAACATGTTTTAATTAGGTGATTCAAAAATGTGTATTGAGAATAGATTATTGGAGGTGGAAGACTGAAATGGTGAAAGGAAGGAGATGAGAGAGAAGGCTGATACAAAGACCCGAGATTAGGGAAAAGGGTGGCTTTGACTAGGGCGTAGAAGTGAAAGGGGTAGGAATTAATTAGATGGTAAATATGCTTTGAAGAAAAAGCTAACAGGATTTGCTGATAATTTTGATATTAAGAGTGAGAAAAAAACCCAACAAACAAGAATGACTACGAGGTTTCCTACCTACACAATTGAAAGTGTTGTATTACTAATGCAAAAAATAGAAGATTATAGAAAAGTAGTTTTGAACTTAAAATTTTAGATGCCTATTGTATCTTTAATTGGAATTATTAAGAAAACAATAGAACATAAATCTAGAGTTTTTTACAAATTACCCAGTTTCAGGTATTTTGCTACAAGCAACAGAGATGGACTAATACAAAAGGCCTCCACCACTTGGTGATTCAAAACCCAAACTGAAAATTCCCATTTGTTATTCAAGAGTTCCTGCCTTACTTTTTCCAACATATCCCATTTAGTCTAGCCCAGGACCTTCTCTCCTCTCACTAAAAGGCATATTAAGGTATGATAAAATTAAAGGTTGAGAGGAAGGAGAGAGGGAGAGAAATAGATAAGTAAAGGAGGAGGAGGAGGAAAGAGAAGTAGATTAGTACAGGGAGGTAACAGGAGTCCAGATTTAGATGCAGGTCATTATAAACTTGAATTTTGCTGTAAGTTGAAAAGCCACTGGAGGGTTTTGAGTGGCAAGAATCAATATGTTTTAATTGGGTTATTCAAAAATGTATATTGAGAATAGATTATTGGAGGTGGAAGACCGAAATGGTGAAAGGAATGAGATGAGACAGAAGGCTGACACAAAGACCTGAGATTAGGGAAAAGGGTGGCTTTGACTAGGGCGTAGAAGTGAAAGGGGTAGGAATTAATTAGATGGTAGATATGCTTTGAAGAAAAAGCTAACAGGATTTGCTGATAATTTTGATATTAAGAGTGAGAAAAAAACCCAACAAACAAGGATGACTATGAGGTTTCCTACCTACACAATTGAAAGTGTCACATTACTAATGCAAAAAATAGAAGATTATAGAAAAGTAGTTTTGAACTTAAAATTTTAGATGCCTATTATATCTTTAATTGGAATTACTAAGAAAACAATAGAACATAAATCTAGAGTTTAAGGGATAAGTCTCAGTAAAGTTGTAAATTTATAATGCATCAAAAATAGATAACATTTAAAGCAAAAAGACTACATGAGACTACTGAATTAAATGTGTATCAGTAGAGAAGTCTAAGGACCAAGCCAGGATGGAGCCCAACTTTAAGAGATGAGAGAGATGAGGAGAAATCTGCAAAATAAATTAGGAAGTGATAGTCGCAGAGGTAAATGAAACTAGAAGATTCTTACTGTCCTGGAATCTAAGAGAATGAGTGTTTCAAGGGAGAGAGGATGTACCAAAGTTGCTCCATCAAGGTCACCAGTGACCTCTGCATAACTAAATCCAATGGTCAGCTGTTGGCCCTCAGAATATTTGAACTATCAGTGGTAGCGGATCAGTTTATAATTTGCTTTTCTATCCTATGAACCTCCTCAGTTTCTCAGAGAGAAGATAGACTTCAGCTGGAAAAGTAAACTGGATAGTTGTGTGCCCTTATAGAAGCATTATATTTTTAGAAAAAAAAGAGGACACAGCCTAGATTCAACAACCAAAGCTGGACCAAGACTCAGTTAACTTTCCTTTCTTCCCATGTCCTCAGACTACAGGATTAGAAATAGCCCTTAAACATTATTGTAAGCATAAATCAGTCACATCTGAGATCAGATGAGAAAAGAATCATTAAGAATTTATCTACAATATTAGAACAAAAAGAAAGTCCCAGTAAACCTTCCCAAATTAAGTATGAGCAAGAATAAAGTAAATGAAATGGCCACTATGCAACCATGAACAGAAAGAAAAAGAAACAGGAAGCTATGGAATGAGAACAAATAAGAAGAGGTAAAAGCAGAAGGAAAATGTGCATAAGGAAGAAGAGCTAAAAAAAAAAAGAGTAGAAAGTGGACACCAATGTGCATGAGTAAGGAAGAAAAAGTGGAAAAGAGAAGAAGAGACGGCGCAAAACAATCAGATGGAAGGAAACAAAGAAATCAAAAAAGAGAAATCAAAAAAGGCTCATTATAAGAAAGAACTCTAATGAGAACATAGATCTTTTTTTTTTTCTTCCAAATCTGACAATAGGGCCCTTTTATTGTGTAAAATCTATTGGAATACACATGGAGAAATACTGCTAAGTACTAATCATAAATTTTTTTCACATAATTTTAGAATACAATAAAATAGACATGCCATGCAAATACATGGTTCAATCTTTCTTTTTCTTTTTCTTTTTTTATTAATTAATTTTTTTTTTTTTTTTAACATTCTAAGATGTTGTTATGGAGCAGTTGGGGGGAGGGGAAGGGGGGAAGAAGGAGGGTGTGGCTGAGGCATGCGGCATCCCCTTCATTCCAGCAAGGGAGTCCAGGGGGCTTCCAGAGGTGGCTCTGTCATCATTGGCTGGATGCGGATTTGGGTGGGGTGTGGCTGAGGCCCTCAGCCAGCCACTCCCCCTGCTTGTGAGCCAGGGGCACTTTCAGTAGCAGGTCAGTGGTTGTCCCTGGACTGAATGCACACATCGAGAGGCGTGGCTGAGTCCCCTGGCCCTCCCCCCGACCCTGGCTTGGGAGCCTGGGGGATTTCCAGTCCATCTGGGTGTTATAGGTGTTCTTTGGTGGTGTTAGACCTTTACTGGTTAATATCAGAACTTTGATCTGTGAGTTTTTTTCTTTCAGTTCTGTGTATGATTATTTGCTGTTCCCACCACTTAAACTCTGCAGTGGAACTAATTTGTTGTTTTTAGTTACTTCTAAAATGGAGGAAACAGCACTTGAGCCCTGTGGTTGGGCTAAACTGCTGCTTTGCTGCTGATTCTCTGGGGAAGGCTTTTTGTGCAGCTCAGGTTTTAGTTGATGACTCTGTAAGCACTTCCAGGTCTTGTGAGGTCTGGTACACCTGGTTTGTGTGGAAATTCTGGTCTGGATCTGAGTCTTTTCAGCAAACTGCACCCCCTGCAGTTCTATATTCCTGACCAGTCTCCACTGAGTGGTCCTGTGCTGATTGGATGCTAGATCAGCTGTCCATGCTGTGCCCAAATGTTCCCCTGGTGGGTCCACCTCCCCACCCCCCAACTCCAAACACTTCCCATGGGATAGGCTATGCATAGGCCCCTTGTGATGACTCACTGGCCACCAAGTTGCTCCTTTTTTTAGTTTTCTGTGGCCCTTCACTCATATGCAGTCCACAGGAACTCTGTTATTGGTCTTGCTGGCCTGGGGGCCACCACGGCCCTCTTCTCTCCTGCAGCCTCCAAATAACTTAGCATGAAGGGTACAGTAGCAGCTTTTGCCAGCTCTGGCTCCATGTGCTCATCAGGGCCAGGCTTGAAGTGGTCCAGAAAAAAAAAAAAAAAAAAAAGAAGGCTTGGGGCAGAAGAAAACAGTCCAAAACTCCTCTTTGGTGATTAATATTTTGAACTTACCCTTTGAGTAAGTTTTTCTCTTCTTGAAACAAATTTTATGAACGGCTTAAAATAAATTATTTAAGATTTCATGTGCCAAAAGGACACCTCTGTTACATCAGAAGTTATGCCTAATGCAGGCATCTGTTTAATAAAATCACAGATTACCGTTCAATTTGCAGGAGTAGCTAATAGGATTTGTTTTTCCTTCAAATACAGTATCAGTTTTAGAGACAATCCAATGGTCTACTTTTGGTCAAGACAGTCCAATGAAATTTTCAAATACTGCGTCAATGTTTTGCATCATACATCAAGAGTGGCCTAACATCAGTTGATGGAATTTCTGCTGTAGAGATTTTCAGGTAAATCTAATGAAAAAATGTTTTTGGGGGTTGTGACTAATTAGTCTGATTTCATTGTGAGCTTTGTAAATGTTAGGCTCTGAATGTGCAACATATGTTCCCTACTTTTCTCAAGATTCATTTCTCTGAAAGATCAGGTGCAAACTAGGTACCCAATTGTTTATTTGGAAACAGAATTGTTTCTGTACTATGTGATTTGGTGTTTACATTTTCTACCCTATTTATTTTGTATGTCATCTGAAAAGTCACTTGGTTGAGTTCAACTACCCAGGAAACCAAGTGATTTTTTACAAAGAATTAGAATCAAAGGAAGTTGGGTGGCATTCAAAGGAAGGTGAGTACAAACCCAACAGTAAATTTAATTGTATGTTTTAGTCAAATCATGAGCAAATTATAGCCAGGTATTTGTCTCATACCAAAGAGTGACTAATGATGGAAAAAAGCAACATGAAGTATGAACTATCTCAGACAATTATAGTTCAGAAGTAACTAATAGTGACTGAGATAAACAAGAATAAAAGACAGAGTAAGATTTTTTTCCCTGGTGGTCTCAGGCCAGAAAATGGAGCCATGTCTGTCAGTTTGGGGAAGAAGGATGGGGGAGATACTGGGGTTCCACCTTAAACCCAATCGATCATGTCAAAGAGTCCTGGAGAGGAGGAAGCTGATTGATTAGCACTTTCTGTGGTTTCCTCAGGGAAGATCTGGGTTCCTTTTCAAGGAAGATAGTCAAGAGAGCTTTCAGAGAAGAGTTTTAAGCTGTACAAGTTTTTTCTGATGATGGGAAAACATTGCCAGCGGCACAATCAAATGTGGATTCAGAAGCTGGGGGTGACAGCAGGTGGGTTCTGATATATCGAGTCAGACGCAGATCAGAGTGTAGAAATGGAGGGCTGGTCCAGGATTTCCTGTGGTGACAGAGGCAAACAAGAGTAAAGGATACATGAGATCAGTCCTGATCCTCCAGCTGCCTACTGAGCAGACATACACAGGTAAGCACGTACCAGTTAGTTTCCATAGACAGTAACAGTTTACATCTATATTTAAGGGGAAAAAAACCAATCCTGGTTGTGCATTAGAATTATTTAACGATCTTTAAATATAGAAACACCCAGTCTCTGCCTTCAGATATTCTGATTTAACTGATTTGGAATAGTGCCTGAGCATCGATATTTTTAAAAAGCTCCCGAGGTAATTCTAACTTGCAACAAGGATGAGATCTGCTGAGCAAAGTTACAACTCACTTACATTACCAAACAAAGCATTTAATATCTAAGTCATGCTAGTCCGTTATTACTGTTCTCTCTATGCCTGAATGCGGCTAGAAGGATCTCAAGTCCAGTGATCTCAGCAGGGATGGGAGGAAATCAAAGGTGGCAGGACCAGGTATCAGCTCTTAATCTCTCAAGTAAGGTTGCTACGGTTACCTTCAGAAGCATCAGGACCAATGTGGTGATATGATCTCTGATAAAATTTCACTGGCAGTAATCCTGGTTTCCTGGGAATAAAACTGACAGCCAACTTCTCAACATTTTATGAATTTGTAGAACCCAACTCAGGTAACCCTGAGAGTCTCTGACCTTTATTTTATTCTTGTACCTGAAGGAGATTATAGAATCAACAGAGTCCTTTGAATGAAAGAGAGGCCCAAGTCATCTTGAGTAATGTCACTGCTGTTACATTGGAGATCAGATGGCAAGTTGAATTGCCACCCAGGGCCCACCTCGTTATTAGCCCAGTGAGACTCTTAAACAATTCAATGTTTATTATTTCCCAGTGTCAGACTATCCAATTGAAGAACTTTGAATTCATTTTACTTTTATTACTATCTTTATGTTCCCCACTATCTCTAGGAAACTTACTTCGGAGTAAAAAAAAAATAAAATAAAATGATAGGTGCAGTAGTTTTCTTGGGCTGGCACAACAAATCACCATAAATTTGGCGGCTTAAAACAACAGAAATTTGCTCTCTCACAGTGCTGGAGTCCAAAGTCTGAATTTAAGCTGTCAGCTTTCCTTGTGGAGGCTGTGAGGGAGAACCTGTTTCATGGCTCTCTCCCGGCTCCTGGTAGCTGTCGGCTGCCCATGGCGTTCCTCTGCTTTAAATCGCATCACTCCAATCACCGCCTTTATCATCACCTGGCATTCTCACTTGTGCCTCTGTGTCCAAATAGGTCTCTTCAGGCCGGCCCGGTGGCGCACTGGATAGGTGCGCCGCTTAGGAAGCGCGGCGGCTCTCCCGCCCAGGGTTCGGATCCCACATACAGACCGGTTCCCGCTCACTGGCTGAGCGAGGCGCGGGGGCAACGCCGAGGGTTGCAATCCCGTTGCCGGTCCCCGGTCCGGTACGGGGGCAACACTGAGGGTTGTGATCCGTTGCCGGACACGGAAAAAGACAAAAGACAAAAAAAAAAAAAAAAAAAAAAAAAACAAACAAACAAACAAATAGGTCTCTTTGTAAAGGGACACCAGTCCTACCGATTTGGGATCCACCCTAATCCAGTATGACTTCATCGTGACTTGATTACACATGCAAAGACCCTATTTCCAAATAAAGTCACAGTCACAGGTTCTGGATGGACATGAATTTTTAGGAGACATTATCCAGCCCAGTGCATTAAGCTAATTTTTATAATATTTAATGGTATTATCATGTACCTTGTAACCCAGAGGCACTGGTCATAGAGAACTGTGGATTATACATTGAATATTCAAGTGCAGGGTTACATAGACAATAATAACTTTCAATTTTGGGTGTTATTTTGCAAAATATGATGTGTTGTGTGAACCAATAACTGATGTGTGATTCTGTTTCTACTATAGCCAAAGAACACTGCTTGAATACCAAGAGATGAAGCTGAAGGTGGTTCTTTTCAAAATTGCATTTATTAATAATATGTTGGCCTCTGGAACACAATTAGTTTATAGGACATGAAGTATTCTGTGGAATCTAGAGTTTATAAGATAATTCCTGTTTGTTAATTAACAAGTATTTCCCAAGGTCAAGAACCCAGGGCTTTGAGGGTGTAGTCATGGCCCCTGACTTTATGTAGTATAGAGTCTATCAAGGAAGACAAACATTAAACAGAGATGTGACTAGGTACCAGCTTCTTTGTTCTAGGGCATCCCTTCAAGGATTACCCTAAATTAGAAGAAAATCAGGTTGTCTCAAGTCTGATCCTGTGTCAAGTCATCCACCGGGGAGCTGCCTTTTTCGCGTTATCGTCTGTTCCCCCTTAACCATTCTCAGCTCTGCCTTGAGCACTGGTTATTGTATTGTTGAACACCATGCTGACCACTTTACTTCACAAATGTCAACTAGGCAAGATCCTATAAATAGCAGAATTGATTGGTTTGGGGAGGAAGGGGCAAGTACATTGAAGTATAGCACAACCCAAGTCATTAAAACAATTAGTCGTCCTTTTCATAAAAAGTCATTTTGCCACTCCTGGCATTGGACATTTCTCTAGCCCAGGCTGCTCCACAGCTCTCTCTTCTCCTCACTTGCAACCTGAGATGTGCTGCTGAGACAGCCCATCTCTCAGTAGCCTCCTCACTGGACTCGGTCCTCTTTCTGCTCTGCAGATCTCTTTTGTACTCTAATGCTGGTTAGTTTAACCATCATTTGTCTGACCTTACTCTATTCGGTCTGTTTTCATAAAAGCTTCTCTCTTAGCCAAGCATGCCCAATAGTGTATTTCTAAACAAAAAGTGCATTTGCTCCCTGATGAAGATTTTGCAACTAAATTTTGCAACCAGATTTTAAAATTTTGTTTCTTCTCTATTGATTAAGTACTGGATACTACTACCAACAATATAAGTGCAGGTGGGGGCAAGAACCAGTGAAGAAATACAGGATATTATGAAAGTATATAAGGGAAATTTTTACTTGCTTATTGCTATTAGTGAAGAAATTGTAAAACCTTCCTTGAAGACCTTTTTTTATGATTTATGAGTTTTTATGATTTATTGCAAAGGATGGTTCTCAAATATTTTTTCCTAACTGAATGAATTGCTAGAATGAGTAGAAAATAGCCTTCAAAATAGGGGAAATATAATCTGGGGCAGAATAAAGAGCATATGTGTAGCTTCATTAGGGAACGCGATGGTGAATATTGAACGCACTGTGATTAAACCATAAAGAGCAAGAGATGAGAGGGAAGACGTGAACGCATGGGTCGGAGTCTATCTTAAGCTTGCTAATTGTTTTTGTCCTTATTCTAAGAGTAATGAGAAACCTTTGCAAAATTTTAGCTAAGAATAAATTTAAATTTTTGAAGAATCTATTCAATCAGTATTTGGGGACAAGGCTGGAGGAGGTAAAGAATAGGTTTGGAGGTTTATTAAAACAGTGGGGAGTTGCTGCTGTCTGAGTGCTCTGGCCTAGGAAGGCAGCGGTGAAAAGACAGGATTTGAGAGACATTTCGGAGGGACACACGGCAAGACTCATGAATGAATTGATGGATGGAGGGAATGGTGAACTAGAAAAGGAAAATCAAAGACCAGCCTCCAGTTTGCCCTTTGGATATTTGAGGGTCTTTTTTTTCTGTACTAGTACGAAACAATAGTCTCGTGTTTGTACCCCGTGAGCAGATGGCAATCTGATTGGTGTGATGAACAGTAATGGCATTATCAGCTGAATAAAGTTTTTTTTTTTTCCTTTTTTTTTGTCTTTTTTTTGTGACCGGCAACGGATCGCAACCCTCAGTGTCGTCCCCGTACCGGACCGGGACTGGCCACGGGATCACAACCCTCGGTGTTGCTCCCGCACCTCGCTCAGCCAGTGAGCGGCCGGTCTGTATGTGGGATCCGAACCCTCGGTGGGAGCGCCGCCGTGCTTCCCAAGCGGCGCACTGTAGCAGTGCGCCACCGGGCGGCCCCAGCTGAATAAAGTTTTAATAATGTTTGACCGAGACCTACTTCTGAGCTTCTGAGGGTCTCATGCCAGCCAGTGTTTAGTTCATGAACACATACAGCTGCTTAATTGCCACATAACAATCTGGGGGTGTCCAAATCTACAGTGATTTTCTCGTACAAAAGTCATTTTCTATTTCACCATCCAGTGACCATGAACAGTGATTTCACGCTCCTCAAAGCCAGTTGGAATGAGTCCAGCTCCAAGAGCAAGGTCAACATTTATTCCCTTCAGCAAAGTCTTCTGTGACTTGAAACAATACCTTTGCATCAGATTGGCCAGAAATGGACACAGGCACAACTTCATTTTTTTTTTTTTTAGCAATCGGACCACCATTCCTGCCATGTCAAAAGGTGGGGGGAATTAATGCTCAGTGGTCAACCACCCCCACACTGCCAAAATGCCCCACCAGTTAGCTCCCGAATGCCTGAGGGGCAAGTAGCTGCCTCTGTAAAAATGACTGCAGTGCACCACAGCAAAATGCAACATGAGGCAATTACAGCACAGATACATCTACAGAAGTGGTCAATATTGTATACACGAAACAAGTTGTTTACCAACTTAATCATCATTTGCATCCTGTAGTTTATTCTATGATGTTACTGGAAGAATTACAAAGAAATAATTGATTTTAGACTCAGATGAAAATTGGCTTCTATCTATGATACAAAAAAGATGTTAAATTACTTTACTAAGCTACTTCAAGGTTATATGAATTTGGTAATTGCTTTGGTGGCTATTTTATATAAACAAATAAGCAAACAAAGAGTGTTAAGGAATATTGAAAGATGTCAGTGACGTTTGATTATTTTAATATTAAAAATTGCTCTAAAAGTCCAAATATTTACAAGGCAGGGCAGATCTTGTCAATACCTTTTAATAATGGTTGCTTAAGAAAAACTACAAATATTACAGAAACGATTCAAAATACTAAACCACTGCTCATGCAGATTCCACGAATATCAATATTTCAGCAAAACTCAAGGAAAAAAAAATGATAGCATGTCCACCAAATCCCAAAATAACTTTTTCAAAAAATAAAATTCCTGAGCCGGCCCGGTGGCGCACTTCTATAGTGCTCCGCTTGGGAGTGTGGTGGCGCTCCCGCCAAGGGTTCGGATCCCACATACAGACCGGTTCCCGCTCACTGGCTGAGCGAGGTGCGGGAGCAACACCGAGGGTTGCGATCCCGTTGCCGGTCCCGGTCCGGTACGGGGGCGACACTGAGGGTTGCGATCCGTTGCCGGACACAGAAAAAGACAAAAAAATAAAATAAAATAAAATTCCTTATTAGATGATTTTAAATGTTAGCACTAACTAATGTTACACCCATATTGGTAAATAGAAAATTTTTAACAAACAGATTTCTTGTTTTAAAAATATGTGCCCTGAAAATTTTACATCCCAAAGTGACCAAAGAACAATCTTCTCTCTCGTTCATTTAAGCTTTTGAGTTTCCAACAGTAACTCAGAAGTAACTGATTACTCTTTCTCTTTCTTCACATTGGATTGCACCTTGTTTCCCAGTAAAAGAATAAACCTTAATTTCATTGATGTGAGAAATGAGGGTTGTCCACACTAACTTGGAGGTTGTTGAGTGCTTAAAAATAAAGAACTTTTCTTCTTTAGTTAGTGTAGTTAGTGATAATAAATCAAGCACTGCTACTGATTATTGTTAGCAACATGTTTTCTAGTACAAATGTCAGTTATTTCACAACATGCTTTTTTGCCAGAAACATTAAAAATGAATTAGCTTTCATTAAAAAGTGATCATAAAATATTCTATATTCAAAGTCCAGTCATTTATAGCTTAGTTGGCTCAAAAACATATGAAATTGAAGTATTTTTTGAAGTTGTTATTGTTTTCTCCATATTTTATGTCCATGTTTGAATTCTTAGCAAGGGTAATAAATATTTCTGATTTATTTATATTACTCCAAAGATTTAGATATTTATATTATTCCAATGACTACATTTATAAAATCTTTTATCCTAAAACTTCAGATTATTTTCTGCATTGAACATCATTCCAAGTAAAAATAAATTTTCATTATATTAAACCACTTGAGATTATGGTGTTTATTACTTCAGTGTGGCCAGTCCTGTCTGCCTAACATATTTATGTCACAAAGTGTGCCAGTTTCTTTGTGAAATCATCTGATAGACAGATCTTTTGGATGTCTCGGTCTGTGGGCTCAATTAAAATCTGGAGTTCATTACATCTAATGTAAACTATGTAATTTTTGAAGGGACAATAATCTATAGTAAAAAGTACCTATAACTCTAAAATTATTACTTTACTGATATATAATTTAATTGTGCCTATATGGCAATGCGTTGTATTTACAAACCTCAATTTCAGTATCTAGTAATAAGAGTAGAAACTGTCTTTTGCAAGTTGAGAGTTTTCAGAGAAAAAAAATTAAACTGTATTCTGATCCTCTCATTTCTTAGTTTATAAGAATATCAATAACATACAGATCAGGTTTGGCAGTCTGTAAATTTAGAATTATTATTTTTTGGGGGGAATTGAATTTAATTTCCAGCTACAAAAATATGTAGCCTGGCATGACTAGAATGAAACATATTTTGTATACAATACTAAAAGGAGAAAATATAAATTTTTTGTGTGTAAGTATATATTTCTTTGGAGTGTGACTAATTATGGTACAATTTGTGAAAGATTTCTACTTATCCTTAGAAAAGCAAATGATTGTTTTGTTTCTACTAAAACATTTTTATATTTAAGCAATAAATGCAATTCCATGGATATCAATGTAGGTGATAGAGTTCAATTATAAGCCAAATTATTGTTTTTAAGAACCATTTGCTATAATCTTAGATTGATCTACATAATTAAAGCTGGTCTGTCTACTTCTCCCTTCCTCAAAATGGGATAGACTAGGGAGCCATCCTATTTAAAAAAGTAGAGAAGATAAAGAAAAATCCAAATGATCTAGTGCATTATCTGCCTGCAAAGTTTCTCGGCAGGTGTATTTAATATGCTGTATTTGACCAAAGTCTGTTTTTCAGATCTGCAGTCCTAAAATTTTGATATCACAATTATTTCACATTTAATCAAGCAGAGAACTGCTGATTTGTGCATCATAATCAGCCAGGATCCAGTTTAGAGAGAGAAACCACATGGTGATTTGGACAGAGAACGTTTCATATAGAGAATTATTAACAGTAACAGAGTATTGGAATAATATAAGATTGGTTAGTAATAAGCAAAGAGATCTGAGCATAATATAGCAATAGCAGATTTAAGGAGAATCCATTATCTTCAGGGCTGAGATAAAGTTCTCTAGCAAGAGACCCCAGAACTGAAATCCAGGCTCCACTGAAGATGGTGTAGCTGTGGCTCTAAATGGCAGAGGTGTCACTATGGTGCTGCACAGGCAGAACTTGCTGGAAATCTATCACATAGGCTGCCAGAGAAAGCTGTTCACGGGCAAATGTCTCACTGGAGGCACTCCACTAAAAATCCATCTGACAGGGTGCTGAGGGAACCTTCTGGCCACTGGACATGCTGACCACTATACATTCTAGGAGCGTTCTCTGGAGAAGCCACCCACGCTGCAGAAGCCTCGGGAGTCTGGCGCTGCAGAAGCTGCACATGCTGCAAGAGCCAGTCCTTGGATGGAGAGAGCAGGCTTTCCTTGATACTTTTGTATCTGTGCCCATTGGTGTTTCTCGATATCCAGATCAGGATATCCAGGAGGCAAAAAGAATCCCAGGGAACTCGCCACCATGCTGGTCCTCAAGTCCTAGTTCCCAGTCAGTCTTCCTTCTCCATGCCACTGCTCAGACTTCTTATGTTTGTTTTCTACTCGTTTATAATATCTAGAATTTTTAGCTGTACTTATCAGGAGGAATAGGGAAAAACGTGTCTACTCCATTTGACTGGGACTAGAAGTCTACCTTTGCATTTAAAACTATTTTCCTTTTCTCTAACTAGTCATTTTCTGGCCCTTTAATTAGTGCATGAAAACATTACTCTTTGTTTTGAAAATATATTTTTCTTCTGGCACACACATGAGTTCCCCCTCTTTATTTTTCTTCTTTCTTCCTTTCTTCCCATTGCACATTTTCTCCTTTCTATTTCTACCCTCCCGCCCCTTCCTTCCTGCCTCCTCCTTTCCTGCTATAATCCAATATTCAGATCTATTATGTTAAGAAGTAATCCAACTGCAGTTTTATTTATCACTGTTTTTTCCAATGAGGTCACCTTCATGTTTATTTTGAATGTGAAGTATACACGTGACAAATGAATTTATAGTTTCAACACATGATTTGTCTAAACAACTAAAGTTCTGGCAGAAAAAAAAAAAAAAACACCAAGAGTTTTCATCATCAGAAATAATTTTATTACTTATTTTAAAGCAATTCAATGTAACTGGTAGCAAAATGGTACATAGACAATAAACAGAGCCAATTCCCAGAGGGCTTCAGGGACTATTGACTTTATGTTTTATTTTCATGAACAAGGGAAATTATTTTTAAAAGGCAACAGTTTGTTAAGTCTTTTAAAAGCACGGTTTTATTCTTTAAATAACAGAAAGACTAATAAACTATATATCTAGTAAACTAATAGCTATCATTATTATAGCAAGCTGATATGAATTGTGTCAAATATTAAATTTGGACTAACGTTCTTAATCAAAAATAATTATTTTTAAATTTATGAAACAAAATCTGAATTGTGTCAAATAGTAAATTTGGACTAATGTTCTTAATCAAAAGTAATTATTTTAAAACTTATGAAACAAAATTTTTAGTTTTATAGGAAATATAATCATATCCTAGCTGAAAATCCTAGTCTTGACAACTATCCTAATGCAAAAATACTAAACTTTAGATCTGGCGAGGAAGTAGAAGATTTGTAAAACTCACATTGATTCTGAAAAATAATTGTAATGGAGTAAGAAAATGTCAACTCAAAGAAACATCATACTTGACTACTGACGTGCAAATATAAAACAAGTTCATTATATTTATTATTTTTCTCCATTACATGTATTAGTTCAATTCTGCCTTCAGTTTTAACAATTTATATGTGAATATTTATGTTTTTCAAATATATTTCACATGTTTATGACATATACACATGCATATGCCTGCAATCTTTTAGTTTTAAGCTGTGCTCCCAATTTTAAGTAACCTATGATAAATTCTTCTTCTCTATGTGATCAAAAAAGACTAAAGACAGGCCTTTTCTGCTTTAGGGGAAATTCCTGGTGTTCCTGTTATTCTAAAATGTGGGTAATGTAAAATAATTAAAAAAATTTTCATATTCACTAAGCCAAATTATACGATTGCTATAATTTTTTAGTTCACATTTTATTTTTTTATTTCGGTAGATTTGGAGAACATTAGGCTTTCTTTATCTTTTCTAAAAACAAAATTCTATTTTCCTTTCAGTTGATCTGTTACATTATAAAAAGAAAGAATAAAATGCCTTTTTCTAGTCTCATGTTTTATTTTTTATTAAATTTAAACTCAACTTCAGATTAAGAGATAAAGAAAAATACAAAATTAGAAGAAAAATATCTTTGTAAATTTGCCAGTGTTTCTCTCATGGGAACACTTTAACACACTTCGACTACCTGGTAAACTATCTATGCATTATCTTGTGCTTTTTGATTTATTTCTGTAGGGAGAATAAGCAATACAGAGAAAAGCATTAGCATCACTAAGGGTCAATTTATATTTAAAATTATAACTCAAATTCTGCATAATTTACATTCAATTAAAGGATAAGAATTACTTATTTTTATTTTATGCCTTTTCCTCAAAATGTTAAAATTAGTTCTTATAGATGATTTTTCAAAATTTAATCAAATTTTTTAACATATATTTTTAAGTGTGGTTAATTCAGCACTAAAAACAGAGGGAAGATTGTAATGTTTTAAATTATCTTCATAGTACATAAAAAGCATAGTTTTTTAAAAATTTTAAAATACTTTAAATGAAATTTACTATATAGATATATGAACAATGTTAAAGCTCAAGAGTCTAATGAAAATCATTACTGCCTATTTCAAGAAATCCAATTAATGTTTTAATTCTCAGATTAAATTTAAATCAGCAAATGTGTATTAAGTACTTTCTCTATGTTAGGCATTCTTTTAGGTGAACAATAGTACACTCTGCTTTCTAGTACACTTTGGGCATAAAATGTGTGCTAGACATAAAGTTATCAAAAAGATCAGGTACTTAATATTTCTTTTTGTTTATGTTCTAGTTTCTTCAATGTCATAAAACATGCTATGAACATCTCAAATGCTATAATGAATATGATATCATATGAAAAGTCAGACAAAAAAAGGTTAAAGTGACTTAAAGATTTGCATTCTAAAGCAAACTATGATTCTTACACAAAAGTCAGCCACAAAAGTCGATTAATCTCTATGCGGAGAAGACTAGACATTTATGATGAGTTCATTTTATAAAACAGTAAATTTAAATAATATAATACAGCACATTTAACTTTTAAGAGGAGCAACAATCTTCTATGTCCATTGTGATGCACCAAATATACTTAGATTTTTAGTTGATTTCCATAAAACCTTAATAATTTTAAAATTTGACTTTATACAATTTGCATAATTGTCAAGCAATTAAATATCAGATTTAAATTTTTGTGTGTTAATTTGGGTTTTCAAAATCATTCCATTGGTGTCTTTCAAATATTAATAGAGGAAGTACCAATAAGTACTACATTAAGTTTCGAAATGATCTATACTTCTAAGAGAATAACTTTTCTTTTTAAATATGAGAGAATTGAACATATTCCAATCTAGTTTCTTTCATGGCAGCAACACTTTTGTTTCAAGCAAGATCCTTGTAGAGAAAAAAAAGTCTGTTGTTTTCTTTTTATCAAAGCTGAGTTTCCTCCCGAGAGTCTTGACCAGTGGCATTGCAGATGCTGTTTTTCCGACTGGGTTCACTGTTTGGAAGGTATGCCAGTGGATCTGGACGAATTAAGTATCTAACAAAAGAAAACAAAACAAATAACTTCGTAATAATAAATAAAGGCAACGTTAATGCACACTGACACTTTAACTTTCTACTTTGCTATTTGTTCAGTTTTCAGGTTATCTAAACTGTGACTCAATATATAACACAGGTGGAAGGATTTTCTGTTTAGTTGGCCTATAAGATTTTTCAGGAATTATATTACCATTTCCATACTTGAGAAGATTAGGATGATAAAAACTGCACCTTCATCTTATCAAAAGTTTATGATTTCTTTTAGTATTTTGTTGATGTATTATCTCTTACTTTGGCCATTTTTCTATCAAGGAGACCTACATCCTAGTGATGATTCTTCCATTACTTAACTTCTCTTAGTTTTATTTTTATCATTCATAAAATAAGAATTCCCACAGTCTTTTCAATTGAAATATTCTATGATTCTATAAAAATTAATGATTTGATAAATGTTATGGCAAATATTATGCACACATAATATTTTAATTACCAGGAAAATTATTCATCTAAAATTCAAGTTATGGTGTAGTAAGTGATTGCTGTAGATTGCTTGAATTGTGTCCCTCCAAGGTTCATGTATTGGAAGCTTAATTCCCACTGTAACTGCTGAGAGTGAGAAATCCTATTATGGCAATTGAAAGGTGGGGCCTTGAAGAGGTGATTAGATTGTAGGACCTGCAGCAGTGAATGGATTAATAATGGTGGTCATGGGTGTGGTTTTGAGGGCTTTAAAAGAAGAGCACATGAGAGATTAGTCTCTCTCTGCTACACCATTTTCTGCCATGTGAGACCCCTGGGTCACTGTCACCAGCACCAAGACCCTCACCAGATGTGCTCTCTGGACTTTGGACTTCTCAGCTTCTGAAACTATGAGCAACAAATTTTGTTTTCTCACAAAGTACCCAGTTCCAAGTATTTCGTTATATGCAACAGAAAAGAACTAACAAAGCAATTGTACTACAATAAAAAAATAATTCTTAATTCAGTCTACTGGGAAATAGGAAAATTTTCATCTGCCAAACTCAAACATTTCATTAAGGTTAGAATTTATTTTAACGGAGATGTTTTACTTCAGATTGTCAGCTGGTATATATCATCAACGCCCAGTTCTTGAGATCCTATAAGACACAGTGCTAGCACCTGGGAATATAAAAAAATCACAAACTCTTACTCCTATCCTGCAGATTAGAGTATGATTTATGAAACAGACAAAAAGAAGAAAAAGAAACCTGGAACATCACACAAAGAGAAAAGAACAACAGAAAGAACTAGGATATAATTTATTGAGTGAGTTGGCTTGAACTTGTCTCTCCAGGCTTGAAAGGAGGGGAGCCGGGGTCACCCCAAACTCAGACAAGGGGGAACTCAGAGGAGGCTGTTCCTGATGTGCTTAGAAAATGAGTTTGACTTTAGAAGACCGGTCACACCAGGAAGTTGTGGCAGGTAAAGTCAGAAAGAAAGGTAGGAAACAGCTAATTGAGGTCCTTAATTTTCAGGACTTATCCTGAAAATTAAAATTATTTCTTTTCTAAAAGCAGTGGAAAGTTACTGAGGATTTGGAGGGAGAGAGGTAAATATACACAATGCATCACTCTAAGAAAGTATTGTGCCAGGTGCGAATGAAAGTAGTATTTCATACTTCTATAATAATTTCAGAAAGAGGTGCAAAAATGAACAGAGAAACTAATCTAAAAGTGAGGACTCTAGTGACGAGTGTACTTCTCTTAAAAACTGAAGAGAAAATATTCACAAAATATACCCCTTAATGAAAATGAGAAGAGGCAATTGAAAGCACTGCACTCTGCTTTTTTTCTCAATCAAATAAAAGTTGAGATTAGTGTTCTTGGATATATTAACTGGATCTTGTTATCCATGAACACTGCTTTATAATTACTTTAAATATCATTAGCATTGCAGATCGATGAAGAAAACTAATAGCGCACATTTAGCGTTTTAACGTGATATCATCTAGTGACTTATTGTTCTCTGACTCAAATTAATGCTTCCCCTTCATTTAGAATAAGCGTTTGAAAGTGAATTTTTAGAAAAGCATATAAGGTACGAGTACAGTCCATATCCCCTAAATTCATTGCTGTACTGACAAAAGCTCCTTTTTCTATGGTTAACACTACTAAACCTATGAGTTCAATAAAGCAAATTTCTTAAACTGTGTTTTTATACACTACTTGCCACGGTAGACATTTTTTTCATGGTGCTTTATCATAGTTCCAGTTCTACTAAAACTTAATTATTTCAGTGCCACAACAGATCATTGTAATGATGTGAGCAAAGGTTTTTATTTTTTTTTTAATAGTAGTCAAGCTGCTGTTTTAGCTTAAAACCAATAAAAGGAGAGTGTCCAAAAGGTCTCTGAAAATACCTGTATACATAGTAACATGCATATGTTATTTATAAGTTAAAAAGTTTTGGAAATTATTTCAAACTATAAACATATATATTTGATGAAAGACATGTTCATAGACTCAGAAGATTAACAACGTGTTCTTTAACAGTTTGTCAAAAATATGGGAAATAATTCCATTAGGCTCAAGAAACTTACAATTTATTATGAAACACAAATACATTAAGCATAACTTGCAAACTCTATGTAATTAATACAATTATAATTAATTGAAAAAGAGGTATGAGAAAGTTGGGATTAAAAGGCATAAAATGGAGAATTAATAAAAATTCCCTGAATTTATGGGTTTAAAGGAAAGAAGACATGTATAGAAATGGATGCTAGAGAAAAAAGGGCAGTTTTGTTTTATTATAGTAATGTATTAAGTGAAGGCTCTTGGGTGGGTAGTTGAAAGCCAGGCACATCATTAATATGATGTTTTTCTCTTATTTAATGTCCTCTGTAAATTCAACAACGTCCTTGGATATTATTTTTGGCAGTGCCTTATGAACTCTAGTAGTTTAAATTGTTATTCATCTGATTTCTCAAAGCTCCTGTGTCCTAACCAGTGTCATCTGATGGTAAAATAGAACATTATTGTCCTTGCTAATTGTATCTTAGGTTCAGTTAGTCCTGCTGTTGTATTTCACTATCAAGTATTTGAAACTCATTCCTCTTTCTGCCATAAAACCAAACATTATTCAACAGTCCAGTATTCATTCTTCTACGTTTTCCTCTTTATGCATCTCTTGGGAAAAATCATTCTCTTTTTAGTTTTCTTCATCTAGAAGATGAAAACTAAATATTTTTTATACATAACTAGCTTACCTTCAAATCTCCAGTACTGCCATACATGTCCATGCTTTCTAGACATTTCCACTTGGCACTTTAGAGAATATATCTGGACTTAGCCAATTAGAGAATATATCTGGACTTAGCCAATTAGAGAATATATCTGGACTTAGCCAACCATCTCACTTTTTCCCAGCCAACAACCCCTCTTTTCAGTTTGAAAATTTTTCTCTCCATTCTGACTTGTTCTGATGAAACAACATGTTTTTTTGTAATCACACAGATTTGAAACCTTAAAGCTATGTTAGACTCCAATTTCCAAGTCAATGACCAAGCCTCACTGTTTGCCTTCATAAATATATTTACATATGAACCTGCCTTTACAAACCACTATCTTGATGCTATGACAAATTCTTATCTCTCTCACACCTGCTTTTTAACTGGTTACCTGACTTTCAGACCCATCCCAATCTTAATTCATCCTGCCAATCAGTCCTATTGCTTCCTGTAGAACTCCTTTAAAAAGAATAATACTGTTTCCACCCCAGCCAAAATTGCTCACAAAACTGGCAACATATAAAAGTAGTCTTCTGATTCTTTGCAGTTTACTAGCTTCACTTCTAAGCCACTTGCATGGATCCATTTATTCAGTGCATCACAAAATAGTCTTACTTCTGCTAGTCTCTGACCTTATTTGTTTTCCTGATTACAGATAAAAACACGTCTTGTGGACTTAACACCTACCAATACTTTTGTATCTTTGGCATTTGTTTCACATCACTAATACAATCTGGAGTTAGCTACCTTGGGTAAGCATCTCTTGATCAAGTTCAGGACAAGATCAAGTAGCTCAAGAATAGATTCTCCTTAGGAATTTCTTTCTACTTCCCCGAAGTGCCTTTTCTAAAATCTTGCTACTTTCTTGCTTAATATATATTAAAGTGCTGCCATCACCTATAAGGTTGAGTTTAAACTCTATTTCATCATATAAAGCCCATTCCAGAGTCAGGTCTAACTTACGTTTCTGATATTATGTTTAACTACTTAACAAGAGAAATGCTAAAAATACAAAGCTTCTATACTGGACAAACTGCCAACTGAAACATTTTATGCAATTCCACAGCATGCATTTTCTCAAGCCATTTTCCCCATTCTGGAATGTCCATTGCTCTCCACCAATACAAATCCTGTCTACCCTTTAGAGTCTAGTTGTATAATTATAGCATCCTTCGTAATCACTCCAACTCTCAATAATGTCTTCCTCCTTGAGTTTAGAAAAGCATCATCTATCTCACTCAATTGAGGCTGTTTATTAGTGACAAAGTCATGTTATATATTGCTACTAAACTTTCCCATGCTCAAATTATAGTTCTGTTAATTAGAATTTAAGTACTTTGAAGTCAGGGAAAATGTCTTAGTCATCTCTATACCACATTTAAAGCAGTGCAATTACAATTACACATTCACAGTACAAGCGTACCTGAAAAAGTTCATGACAAGATTCATATGATGTTTCAAATCTATTTTTTCATGAACTTTGTGAAGCACCCTCATACATATTTTTCAATGACTTAAATTACTCCCAGAGATCTTTTCCTAATAAGTGTTTTGGCCTATTTTATTCTTTTAGGAAATTTAAGTTATTTAGAAGTAGATAGTGTGGGATATTTCAAGATTTACTTTGAGTTGTTCTCTTATTATTTATGTTTTTTCTTATTTCTGCAAATATATATTAGCTGTCAGAATACAGAATTCATGTTGATATTTCCTTATTTTTATACCCTTTCTTTTAAACAATCCTACAATTTTTATAGTACTGCACACAGCAACACATTAAATGCATTTGTTTACTGAAAAAACATTAGTCTTTGCGCTCCTAAACATTTATATCACAAAAAAGGGCTAGAATGTCAGAAATAAAAATATAAAAAGAAATTGGTAGTTTTCTAAAAATACATGACTTATGTGAGGTATGAGATCAACTTACACAACATCATTCAGCTCTAGTCTGGTATCTGGAGATGGGTTAATCAGGATGTAGGAGAGGGTACTTTGATGATCATTCATTTCATCCAGAAGATAAATAAATGCCAAGTTTGTTATGCTACTTACAGAAAATTACAGGAATTATTGTAGAGCAGCTTATGTTCAAACTATATAGCTGTCAACAAGAACTTGCCAAAGTTTTGCTCACAGCCTGATTGGGAACATAAGTCTAGCTATTTTCAAATTACAGTCATTGGAAACATCCGACATGTACCCATTTTTTGTTCCAATAGATGATAAAAATAAAGTATCTAATTCTGTTTAGAACAACCAGTCAGTCTACTCTTCAAGCTATTATGCTGAAAAATGTATTTCTATTAAAGAAAAAGCTGGACAAGATGTTGACTTGAGTTTTTATGCCTTATCAATTACAAAAAATAATTAGGGTTATGGACAGCAATCCCAGAGAGGGATATTCATATTGTGAATTCTTTGAAAAATCATCTAATTACATTGTGTTTAGTAAACATGATAGAAATGTGTCTAAGAAGCTTGAAGATCTTTATTTCATGATACATCTGATATAAATCACCCTACTGCTTTTGCAGAATGCAAAGAAACCTTTGGAAGAGAATTTAACCATAAGTTCTAAAGGAAGGATGCCTCTGAATCATTTTTTTTCTACTATATATATATATATATATATATATTTATATAAAAGGCTATGCCTTTTAATTTGACTAATTCTTTCTGAAGACATCTTCAGGCTATAAGGATAGAAAGCTGATTTGGTAATATATAGGACAGTTAAAAAAAAGCAAACAGGTATAGGTTCTCAGTTTTCTAGATTTCAAGGTTATCATAAGATGTAAATGTAAAGCAATGTGGACACATACTACAATAAACGTAATTTCTCCCAAGGATAAAGTTTTTAGCCTGTGATGACACTCTTAAAAATCCTGCTCTACAGCCACAGTATTCCTTTTAGTCTCATCAGTTGCAGAGAAATGTGACTCCTAAAAGAAATACTAAGCTTTGCACTTTGATCCAAAATCTAAGACTAAACTTCATACCAGTAGAGATATATCAATATTCAAATTACTGCATTAAATTAAAATAAAGACTTTTTAAGGCCAACATAGATGACCCTGATAAACAATTTGCTGACTAGAATATATATTATTTTCATAAAATATAAGTTAATATTAAAAAATAATTTCAGTTATGGTATTTCAAGTTGATATTCAGATATACCCTATTTTTAAATTAAAAAATTTATAGACTTTGGAAATTTATCTTATAAGGCAGATAAACTGCAGGATAATTGAAACCACTGTGAATCTGCCAGTAAGACTATTATAATCATAGCCCCATCAAATTAATATTCAAACTACAGTTCAGTTGCACCCTCCAATTTAGGGTTAGGGTTAGGGTTGTCTGGCAAATTAGAGAATGCCCAGTGAAATATGAATTTGAAATAAACAACTACAATTTTTAAGCATAAATATGTTCCAACTATTGCGTGTGACATACTTATACTAAAAAAAATTATTTGTTGTTTATCTGAAATTCAAATTCCACTGGGAGACCTGTATTTTCATTTGCTAAATCTTGCAATCATTACTAAGAGTAGACGGCTAACTCAACCTGCTGGAGCTTAGAATTCCAATGAGTATATGATGATGCTTACTCCAAATAAGAAATGATTCCAGTTGAAAGCATAGTGCACTGCCAAGAGCTTATCAAGATTATTTCTCTATATAAAAGGCAATTTTGATTCATGTGTGCTTTTCGAGAAATTTTTCCCTTGTGTGAATTTCCACAGCTGCTATGCAAAGGAACAGAGATGGACAGCGCATTGTGAAGACTAAATCATCATATTGTGAAATACAACAGGTCTCCTAGAAAATCTCCTTTCCATTTGGCTTTGTACAACTCAGTTTCTTATGTAAACAGAGGCATCATAGAACTGTCACACAAGGAAAGCAGTTCCACCAGACAACTTCTCAGTGAACACAGATACCCAACTTCCCTTCCTGATTACTAACAAGTGTTGAACTCATTTTCAGTTCTGGAATTAAGCCAAAATTTATTGGTGACTTGGTTTGCCTGTTAAAAACGTAAAAATTGTCTAGATAGCAGAAATTTCCAACAGTAGATATAAGATTATAAGATACTGAAGATTTTAATTTTGCTATGAACAACAGGAATTGGAGCAAATGTTTTGCTAATGTGCTCAATTCACAAATTTTATATGGTTTATATCAAGACATGGAGAACATCAGAATCAGAAGTGACCACTGCTGGTTTCTTCCCTCACCCCTCACTGGCTTTTCCTCAGGACAGGAATGAGTTATCTTCCTGATTTAGGTTGGAAGGAGTTGCTGAGTCCAGAGCTATTTCCTTCCTCTCTCACGTCTGCCTCACTACAGAGTCAATTCTGGCCTGCTTGTTCCCTGCCGTGTTTCTCTGTTGGGGAGGCTGTCAGTTGTCTCTCTCTCTTTGTGGCTTTGTGTTTAAGAATTAAGGAGTGAGATTTTTACAAAGCTTATTGGGGGCACACATCAAAACACATTCAACAATAGTTTTTATCAGCCAAAAGTCTGATATATTCGTTCCCATCAGTCATCCCCTATGGCTATTTTTTAGTTATTTCTTAATTCTGAAGGGGAAAATATGGTAGCCTTGCTGTATCTTTAAGATATTATCATAAAAATTATTATTGACCATGAGAAGACAAATTGATTAGAATAAGGTTCTGTACCAAAAATACAACACCATATTTACTGCATAAAATGAATTTGCTTTGGTAAATTTGGCTTCATTCTATTTCCTACCCAAAGAAAATATCTACTAAGGGAATCTGCTGTGAATACATTCACTGTGTTTCTGATAGCTAAACTCTGACCTTGGCAAAATAAAAACTGCTATTTAGTTTAAATTATTTTCATTGAAATAATTGTTCCATCATTGACATGATCCCTTTAATGAAACCATTTTCTTCTTGTAAAAAATTGGGATAAAAACCCCATCCTAGAATACTGCACACTTTAAAAGAAATTCTATAGGGTAAAGTTCAAGGATTGCAAGCAGCATTCACAAAGAAACTCATCTTGCTATAATTAGCACATACAATTATTCAGTTGAAATTTTAAAAAATAGCAAATATTAGGCTTAAAGTGGTTTATGTAAATAGAGCATATTTAGAAGGAAATGAAATCATACTCTTATAGTTGTTACAAAATAATTAATTAATGAGTCCTATTCCACATAAGCATATTTCCTTTTTTTTGTTTAAGTATTTTAAAAGGCCTTGTGAAAGAGGAGGATATAATTTGCTAAGAAAGATATTTAAGTATTACATATATTTGTGTAGGTTAGCATTAAATAATTCTTCCTTTATGAATGAATTATGTTCCCCCCCCCCCAAATTTTAATCACCAATTAAATCTCCCTAATCATCAATGTGACTGTATTTGGAAATAGAGCCTTAAGGGGTAAAGTTAAATGAGGTTATTAGATTTGGTCTAAATAAGGTTATTAGACTGGTGTCCTTATAAGAAGAAGAGACACAAGGAGTGCAGACACACAGAGAACAGGTCATGTCAGGACCCAGTAAGAAGGCTAGCATGTGCAAGCCAAGTTGGGAGGCCTCAGGAAGAAACCAGCCCTTTGGGCACCATGATCTTCCAGCCTCCAGAACTGTGAGAAAATAAAATTTTTATTGTTTAAACCATCCAGTCTTTGAAGCTCTCTAGTGGTATTTTGTTGTGGCAGTCCTAGTAGACTAATATAACTTCTGAAAGCGCATATCCACTACGTGCTGTATAATCAGAGAAACATTTCATATACTACGAGCATCACTGAGAGGCCAATTAAGAACAAAGGCTCTGAAACCAAATTGAAATTCTGTCACCGTCAATTAATTACTCACTCTGCGATCTTAGGCAAATTATTTTCTCTTAATTTCTATGTGCTCAGTTTCCTCACCTGTAAAATGGGGACAGTAATAGTGCTACCTTACAGAGTGTTGTTAGAATTAAATTATAAAGAAGTAATCCAATTTAAAATTAATATATTGACATTAATATATAGTTCTTAAACTTAGTTCCTAATTCATATCGAGTGCTATGTAAAGGGAATCTGTTATTATTATAGCAGGCAAAATCAAGCTATAAATTATAAAAAATAATTGTATGTATATTGTGATAAAAGGTGCTGATATATAAAGATAGGGGAGCAGTGTGCCAAACAAACAGAACAGCAAATGGGAAATCCTAAAATGGTTTGGTTTAATCTTCAGAAAGCAGCCGCCAGGGAACGGACTGAAGTGAGCACGGAGGAGATTAATCGAAGATGATGTTGAAAAAGCCGAGGCCAGATCCTCGAGGGCTTTACAGACCTTGGTGAGAAGTCCGAATTTTATTCTAAGTGCAATAAAAGAACATTGAAAACTTATAAGGGGCTGGGGCAGGGGGGTTGGTGGCATGATCTGATTTCCTATTAAATATATCACTTTGCTACGTGGGAAATGAACTTGGTGCGGGTGGGGGAGGGCAAGCTCAGACTCGGGAATACTGAGTGGTCACTGTGGGACAGAAACCCAGGTGAGAGACGGTGGCAGCCTGGGAGCAGTGAAAATGGAGGAGATTAGAAAAGAGGGAGGGAAAAAGAGAGAGAGGAGGGGGAGACAGAGAGAGAGGGGCGGGGAGACAGAGGGGGAGAGAGAGAGAAACGGAGAAAGGGAGGGAGGAATGGAAGGAGACGATTTGAGGATGGGAAATAGCACAGCTGGTGTGAACGCTAACGAGAAAAAGCAAGAAGAAATAGGTTCTCTATGAGAGAGAGGGTATATTTTTCTTCAGTTACTACAAAGAAATACCTTGTTGGGAAAATAATCTCAGTTGTACCCTACTTGCTCCTTCTATGTAGTCTAAAAATACAAACAACTAGCACTAGCATAACCTTACTGAAGATTTCCCTTCCCCTCACTGACCTTGCACCCACGTTCCGTGTCACCCATCTGTCAGACTGGCTGGTTTTATAAGGCTGATCCTGCTTGCCTCGTATTCCAGTTGAACGCTGAACTGTGTTTATCAGTACAACCATTTTACCCATTTTTATTGAACTGACCCGTATATTTTAGGGGAAAAAAGGTGATCAGAGATAAGAATAGAAAAATAATTTTATTTAACCAACCTCTATTTAAAATGATTTTTATCACCTTTCAAAAATTTAGAGCTATTTTATAACAGGCAAGATAAATTCCAAGAAAAAAAAGTGAGCTATCTTAATTTTCCTTCATGCATATAGTCAGAAGTGAAGATTGCATGAAATAATTATCAAAATCAGTAGAATGATTTTAGCAACATTTCAGACGAGATCGGGCGCGTTCAGGGTGGTATGGCCGTAGACAGCAACATTTCAAAAATACCTAAATTTCAACTCTGCAACGAGCCACTCTATCACTTACTAGCTTCATACACAACTCTAGTTACTAGAGACTAAATTTTCCTTTCAAAATGGAGCATTCAATATTTCTTAACTTTTTAAAATCTATGTTACTACCTTCTGTAAATATTAAAAGACCAAAACAGCCTTGCTATTATTTAAATGTGGCAGGGAATTCAGAAACATGAACAACTCTAAAAAACATTTCTTCAATGGTGCAAAGTCCTGTTTTGTTTTGTAAGGTGTTTTCTCCACTGCCCCACAACTCCCAGGCCACCACCAAGTACAGACCTTCAGGGCTATTGGGTGGCCCTGGTGAATTGAAATTTTCAATAAATCCTAGTATCTTTCAAAATATTATGATGAAAAATATTTTATATTAAATGATGTGGGCCAAAATTATCTGGATTGTCTGCAAAGTAAGGAACATAGGGTATATTTAGGTTTAAATAGAATTAGTTGCATTTCAAATAATGGGTTTGATATGTTTTTAGGCAAAGTACTTCTAAATTTAAAGCCATGAATCTAATTGATAATCTAAAAATAGTGAGTAAATACATTACAGAAAGTCTGAAAGATTTTGGAAACACAAATACCAAACTTATTATATTTTTTTCATTTTAATGATTGGATCCACTGCTTTAAATTTAAAGGTACTTCTCCTGAAATGGTATCTGAAGGTTGAAGAAAAATGTATTGAACATAGTATTTAAACAATTTAAAAATAAGCATACATATGCCATGTTTTCCATTTTGCAGCTATCCTGTGGTACTTTCACTTGACTTACAGAGGCATTTTGGCAATTGATAAATCATAATTTATCACATGATATTTATTATTTTGTTCTTCAATTCAGTTATTTTGTAAAGATAACAGAGCAGGACTACAACCAAAGGCAATTCTAATACTGAGAATATAGCAATGGGAAGAAAGTCCTTGCCTTCACAGGCCTTTTCAGCAATTTTCTTGGAGGGCAATATACTGTGTAATACAGGTCTTTAAAACAGGTGTCAGGAGTCTTTAGTTACAGGTTTATTTCTAAGTTAACTGAACTTCCTATATGATTTTGAACACATCATTTAAGATATTTTAGGATAATTATCATTATTGTTTATCTCATAGGCTTGTTCGTAAAAACACCATAAGAAATGAACTAATCCCAAGTGCACATTCAATGAGTTCTAACAAATGCATCCAGTTAGGCAACCACTACTGTAATTTTTATATAGAACATTTCCTTAATACCGAAAAGTTCTCTCATGCTTCTTTGCAGTCAATTCCCTCCCCTAACTCTTAACCCCTAACAATCACTGACTTCAAGGAGCAATCTCTTTTCTAGGAATCGTATAGTGTGTTTGTGTGTTTTTTTACATCTTAACATCATAATGTTTTGTGATGTATCCATTTATTGCGTGGATCTACTTTGATATTAATTTATTAATGCATGAAATATATTTTTTATGCTTTTAATTTTAACCTTTTAAAAATTTTAAGTGGGTTTCTTTTAGACAACATATAGTTGGGTTTTGCTTCTTTTAATCTTATCTGATGACCTCTGCCTTTTAATATTTTGTCTGTTTATATTTAATGTAATTATCAACATAAATGGGTTTCAATTTACTACTTTGCTAGTTGTGTTCCACTTGTCCCAAGTAATATTCTTCTTCCTTTCTTCATTCTCTGCTTTTTGGATTAATTGAGGGTTTTAAAAATTTTTTTCTCCTTTTAATTCTTCTATTTTATTTGCACTATTGCACTATTAGTTATCTCTTTGCTTTAGTTGTTTTATAGTTCCTCTGGGTCATAGATTGGCAAACTTTTGTTCTATGAAGGACCAGATAGTAAAAATTTCAGGCTTTGCAGGCCATATGGTCTTTGTTGCACTTACTAAACTCTTACACTGTAGATTCAAGGCAGCTGTGGGCAATACATAAACAAGCACAGATGACAGCTTCAGTGACAGAAGCTAGTGTGCTCTAGTTTGCTGTCCCCTTCTCTATAGTTTACCATATACCACTTCAACTTATCGTGTGCTACTCTTAACTAATATTGTACGACTTCACAGGTAGTGAAACAACCTCACTTCATTATATATCCATTCCCCCTCCCTATTATTTGCAGAATTATTTTCATATATTCTTGCTTCTGTATGTGATATGAACCTCACAATGTATGTTATGTTTGCTTTAAACAGTAAATTATCTTTTAACAAAACAGAAACATATATTTTGTATTTACCCATATATTTACCATTTCTTTTGTCTAGATCCAGATTTCCACCTGGCATTATTTTCCTCTGTCTTGGTAACTTTTATCATTTTTCATAGTAGACATTTGCTATTGATGAATTCTCTCAGCATTTGTTTATCTAAAACTGGTTTTATTTTAGAAAGATATTTATTTTGTGTATTGAGTTCTAGGTAGAGTTTATTTTCTAAATATACACTAAAGTACTCTAAAGATGTCTTTCTAATGGTTTTTGATTTGCAAAGTTTCGAACAAGAAGTTTGTTGTCATCTTATATTTGTTCCTCATTGATAAAGTATCTTTTTACTCTGACTCTTTTTGAGGTGTCTTATCATTGCTTTTCAGCAATTTTGTATACTGTGTCTTGACATTTTATTTCTTAATGTTTATAATGCTTGGGTTTCATTGAGATTTTTGGATTTTGGGTAGAGTTCTCATCAAACTTAGAAAAAATTTGGCCATTATTTCTTGAAATATCCATTTTCTCTCCTTCTGAAACTCCAATTACATGTGTTAGATTATTTGATATTGTTCCACCAGTAACTAACATTTTTTTTTCCTCCAGATTTCCTCCCACGGGGTGCATTTTGGATGGTCTATCGCTGTGGCTTATACGTATTGATATTTCATCCTGTGAGAGCTATTCTGATGCTAATCCCATCGAGTATTTTACTTTGAATACCGCATTATTCACCTTTAGGAGGTTTAATTTGGCCTCCTTTATACCTTCAGTTTACCTCCTTCTCATGCTCATGTTTCTTCTACCATCCTAAACATATAGAGTGTATTATAGCAACTACTTGAATATACATTTTCTGAATCTGTTTCTATTGATTGATTTTTCTACTGGTTATGGGTCATTTGTTCTTATTTTAGGTCTCCCTTCTTGACCTGGAAAGGGCTTAACTCATTTATTTCTCTTCTCTCAGGAAACGAAGTTATATGCTTTCTTTTGTCCAATGTCCGCACACTATTGTTTCATATTTTTCTAGCTATTTAAGTTTAGAGTATAAATGGCTGTCAGAATCAGAAGTTCCTCCTTCTTGTTTTACCGCATGTAGAAAGCTGATTCTTTGCTGTCTTGTTGAGTGTACTCAACCCATAACAAAATGTTAAAAGTAAAAAGTACACTCAACCAGTTAACTTCCTTTGTCAATGGCAAAAAATGTTTTATTTTCTTCAAATTGGCCACATTTTTCTTACACATATGCCAATGCATGATATTTGAATTTCTAGTCATATAAATAAAATATGTGTATATATTTATAAATATATGTATAAATTCAATTAAGTTAACTGTGGTGGTAAATTATTTAAAAATATTGGCATTGAACAATTAATGTTCTAGGAAGAATATGATAAAACTAGATGAAATAAAACTTTATGGTTTAATTTAAGGAGACATGGAAAATGTCTTGCCTAAATATTTTCATTTACTACAAATCACCAACTCATCAATTACCCTTGTTGAAAGATTTATTGCTTTATCTATTAAGAAAAACCATTTAGTTTGTTTTGTTCTGTTAATGTTCTATGGATAGAATGAGATTAACATAAACCCATAACAAACAAAAAAACTCTGTATCCTTATGTTTCTGAGTACACCGTGTGAGAATCTAGTTCTAGACATACAGAGTAACACAAAATCATCATCCATTTTCTGGGAATCAATACTTGGAACATACTGATCATACACACACACACACACACACACACACACACACATATTAATACTATGTATTCAATTATATAGGAAAAAGTTAAATGATATACCTCACTGAGCAATAAAAATCCAGTGCTTATTTCTATTGAAATAATAAATTGTTAATGAAGTCATTAGAGTGATCTCAAGTAATTATTCTTTCTAAGCCCTAAATATTGCAACTATTCTAGAAGAAAATGACTTTTCTGTCTTTGGTAATATGTTTTAGGATAAATCTGTGAAAAATTTTGTGCTAGAGAAAAGTTCCTGACACATTCATTAGAATTTGGAGGAATATTCTGTTTAAAAAACCTATGAAAGTAATCAGTGAATTATATGAGTCTGAAAACAGAAGGTAATGGCGTTACTGTTACTACCACCAGCACCAGCGCTGCTGCTACTGCTGCTACTACCATGTCTATCTATCATAGCTTGGGTAGGAATAACAATCCTTTCCTGTAAACTTTGCTCATTTCTTTTCCATAAGAAAGGCAATGACTGAGAACTAAGTCATCTTTTTAGCTATTAAAAAAGTTCTTGGTTAATCTAGCCACAATTTCAGGCAAATTATAAGTTTACATTAAATAATACGGCTTTCTGGTGGATATAATAAAAGACAGGTCTTGACACTATTAATTAGCTCTTTGTTATTTCAAATTATTTCTTTTTATTTTCCCTTTGGCTTTCCATCTTTTACTAACAGTATGAACCATAATAATTCATGTCAAAGTCAGCTAGCCCCTATAGCAGGAGTCACACCAGGAAGACTTAACTTGCCAGCTCACACTATTAAAAATGCCTGCCGTTCTATGAGCTAATCATTAAGAATCTGTTAATAGTTAGAAAGAGTAATTTTAACGAGTGTGAGAGCCATTCCAAAAAGATTGTTGAAGAATAATGCTAGTTATTAACAGACAGAAAATAGCTATTAGTCGCATTGCAGTGTAGTTGATAGGTTAAGATATCACTTCCCATGCATTCTATTATTTGACAGTTATAACTATCACATCACGCCCCTGGGAAATACTTTCTTATCCTCACTTGATGGTTGTAGAATGTGAAGTTCAGAGAGATAATGACTAGCCCCAAAACACACAGCTAGTTCATCTTTAAGTAGAATATGTTTTAAAAATTATATTAATTTACAAAAAAAATCAATAAAAAGCAATCAGAATTTGTAGTAACTTTATATATTTTCTCAAGGAACACAGGTCCTCAAATTCTATCTCTGCCATCCTTAGAGGTCCCCGGTCCGGTACGGGGGCAACACTGAGGGTTGTGATCCGTTGCCGGACATGGAAAAAGACAAAAAGACAAAAAAAAAAAAATTATTGCCAATTGATTGAAAGAAGATATTAGCAATTTAGTGAATTTTTAAATTTTAAGTATTTTCCAATGTTTCATTATAATTTACCTGCTATTTGAGATATTGCCAGTTTTTTCCTTTAGAAATATAAAGTGTCTAATGAGTCATTTCTAAAGCAGCATTATTCTGCAAGTTTGAGAATTTCACATGTGATTCTCATACAAATACTTTGTTAAAAACTTAAATTCAGAAGAAATACCGAGAACACAAATTCAGAAGGAAGACAGAGAAAGAGGATCCAAGAAAAAATATACCTGTTGATGGATCAAGAAAAATAAGGATAATTTATATTTGACAATGTTCTCTCAAAATGGGACAGGAGAAAAAGAAATGTGTCAAAAGTAAATGTGAGGTGGTAATATGAAGACATGGAGTGTAGTTAGTTTGATAAAAGAAAGATAACAAGAGAAAAGGTGAACACTATGAAGTGTGTGTACACACGTGCATGTGAGCATGCACAAATGTATGTGCGTGTGTGTGTGCATGTGTGTTTGTGTTAGGACAAGGGAAGAACGTCTGTTTACTTACAGGAGAAACTGAAGAAGAAAAATAAAGATGAAGGATTATGAAAGAGTGAGATTAGCTAATACAATTTGATTTTGAAGAAGCCTGGAACAAACAGGATCAACAACAGTATAGGCCAATAATTCTTTCTTTTTATCTGGAGCAGCTAACTATAAAATTAATTTGGAAGAAGAAACATTCAAAAATAGCTAAGAAAATACTGAAAAAGTAGAGAGTAGAGGACCATAGCCCCACCCAATATTAAAATATACTGCAAAGTCTTATAATAAAAACAGTAGGTACTTTTGCCTGTAGATAGATCAAGAAAAATAAGGACAGACAGATCATTGTAACACAACAAAATCTAGAAATAGACCCAATCACGTGTACAAACTTGGGATCTGGAAAAAGCAGGAAGTAAAATCATTGGAGGAGAGTATGTATTTTAATAACTGGTGGTGCATAGCTAAATATGGAAAAGTATATTGGAAAAGATTAAAATTTGTCCTCTTGCTCACCCTATACAACAGAATAAATTCCAAATACATCAGATATTTAAATGAAAAATGTGAAACCAAATAAATAATAAAAGAAAACATGGCAGAATTCCTCTGTAAGTTGCGAAGGAGAAAAGCTTCTCTGTTACTCAAAATCAATAAACAATAATGAAAATGAGAAAAATTATACTAATAATATTGAATAGCAGAAGTAAAGGAAAATATATAAGCAGTTTCTAGAACTACTGGAGTAAGTCTATAAAAATTGGCTACAGAAATAAATAGTTCAGTGTAAAGAGCTCTTAATCATGTGAAATTATCAACCTCACCATAATAGCAAGATACACTGAAATACTATTTTCTAAAAAACCTATCAGATTGGTCAAATACCCCAAAGTCTGACAATATATTCTGTTGACAAGCTTTTGAGAAAACTCTCATAATTTGCTGGTATAAATGAAAAATGGTACACACCTAAGGAGGAAAATTTAGCCAATAGCAAAATTACATGTACATTTAATTCTTAATCCGGTAATCTCTCTTTTAGAAATCCCTCCGAAAGATACACTGGGAAGAATCTGAAACATGTATACATAAGCCTACCTATTGCAGGACTATTTGTAATGACAAAAGACATAAAGGACTAGTTAAATAGATTGGTACATTCGTACAATGGAGTATTAGACAGCTATACGAGAAACAAGGCCTATTTCTATGTTCAAATAAGCCAGTGATTTTCAGGATATACTGTTAAGTGAAAAGGACTAGTTAAATAGATTGGTACATTCGTACAATGGAGTATTAGACAGCTATACGAGAAAAAAGGCCTATTTCTATGTTCAAATAAGCCAGTGATTTTCAGGATGTACTGTTAAGTGACAGAAGCAATGTAAGAAAAGTGAACATATCATGCCACCATTTATATTTTAAAATTTATATTTAAAAAATGAAAACATAAATCATAAATTTCATCAAAAACATGTCACCCATGAGGAAAGAACAAGATTGTGTGGTGGTGACAGGGTTAGATGTTAAATTTCTTTGAATATTCTTTGTATTCAACTTTGACTATGGAGCTATGTAAATTGCTTACATAACTAACAAAATTAAATTTTAGAAATAGCAATCCCTGAGCTTCAAAAACAAAACTAAATGTTACTTTATATCCATTTGGTGGTATAACCACACTAAGAGTTACTATTCCAAGCTTCAAACAGAATAATTTTACTATACATCCCCCATTGGGCAATACCTTAAAGAGTGTATAAACAAAATAAAAATACACATTTTTTAGTAATTATAATATTGATATTGTTAGGAGAAATTAAAATTAATCTCTCAACAGCTTATTTTGCTTTTATTTTATTTTATTTTA
>NW_007728759.1:220263-238118 GCF_000696425.1 Galeopterus variegatus | reverse complement strand
TCTATCTATCTATCTATCTATCTATCTATCTATCTATCTATCTATCTATCTTTCTTTCTATTTATCTATCTGTCTACTTTTTAGCTCTGTCCACTGAAAAAGACCTAGAAACAAAGACAAAAACCCAGTAAAATTGAGCATCTCTAAATCTTTATTATGGTCTTGAAATATTATTTCCCATTAAAAGAAATCGAGGATTCATGAAGGGATGATTTATTCCAGGGTGGCAGCATTTAGCCTTACAGAGAACAAGGGAAGTCCATCAGAGATGGTTGATGTCATCACAATGACTGCAAAGGCAATTTGAAGAGGCTCCCACTGGGCAAATCTGGAAAAATGTGATAAATAACATAACTGCAATGGATTAAAACATATAAAATATGTTTAAATCCATGAGTTCATAACAATACCAAAAGACTGGTTAAGAAAAAAAAAAAAGTGGGGGGGAGAATGCAATGGGCAAATTTAGATTGGAAATTTAGAGCATGGGAAACCCCACAGGACAAAGACTGACTTTTTTTAAGAAATAGATTGTGATAGAAAAAATATGAGATGGGAAAACATATATTAAAAATGCTTACAGTTATCATCCATCTCAATGCATGAAACAATTATCCTGATTAAACAAACTATAAAACATTACAGCATTTATGAGATAATTGGAAATGTAAACATCAGGTGAATATTTGATGATATTAAATACTTATTTTAGGGCCGGCCCGGTGGCGCACTGCTACAGTGCACCGCTTGGGAAGCGTGGTGGCGCTCCCGCCGAGGGTTCGGATCCCACATACAGACCGGCCGCTCACTGGCTGAGCGAGGTGCGGGGGCAACACCGAGGGTTGCGATCCCGTGGCCGGTCCCAGTCCGGTACGGGCGCGACACTGAGGGTTGCGATCCATTGCCGGTCACGAAAAAAAAAAAAGACAAAAAGGAAAAAAATAAATAAATAAATACTTATTTTAAATCATGAAAATGGTAGATGGTTATGTTCCTAAAACTAGTCCTGCAATGATAAAGGTATAAATTGAAATATATGATGTCTGATATACCTAAAAATAATATAAGAGGCGAAGGAAATGGGTGGCAGCATACATGAAATAAGATGGGCCATGAGTTGATAAGTGTTAGAGCAGGATATTGGGTGAATAGTGGTTTATTATACTATTATGGCTATATTTATTCACGTTTGAAATGTTCTGTGTTAATTAAACCAGAAGCTTTGGTAGAGTCTTGCACAGAAAGGGCCTCTTTTCCTTTGACGCTGCCAACCATTTTCAAAACACCCACCCTTCTATCCTTGCCATCATTCTCAGTGCATGATTTTACCTCCTATTATCATATAAATTATCTCTCAACTTCCTGTCAAAATACCTACCAAGTTTACTGCATTTAAAAACATGTAACTTTTTCTTATTTCCGAGCATCTAAGCAAAGGACTCCAAATGTGTTCCTGTTCCTGTATTTTTAACTTCTTCACTAAGAGCTCAATCTCAATATTTAAACATGCTCATATTTCTCTGATCTTCCAAAAAAAAAAAAAAATTCCTCTTCCTTCTTGACTCTTCCCTCCAGCTATCTCCATCTTTCTCATCTCTTTTTCACAATGATACTTCTTGAAAAAATGTCTATTGAGGCAGAGACTTCTAGGTGTTAATTGGTATCTACTTTTCTTGTCTTCTGTATATGTTAATACTGGACCACCAAAGAAACCCATACATCCTTGCCAACGGGATACAGTGGAAATAGTGTGTTTGACTACTTTGTAATGTCTTTTAATTGTGGAGACAGTTCTTTCTTCTCTGGTCCCTCCTTCTTTCCTCTGTGTGGAAGGTGAACAAAATGATAGGAGTTCTAACTTCATCTTGTATGATAAGACCTTGGCAATGGAAGCGACAAGGTAGAAGACTGAATTTCCAGTTCCTTGGGGTGGGGTCCCACCAACTATGAACAAACTATCTTGAAAGTCTTAATATGCAAGACAAATACAATCTTTAGTCTTGTTTAAACCATGGCTGCTTTCGGTTTTTCTGTTACTTATAGTCAATCCGAATATATTTAAATCCACCATACCCAAATCCTCACCTAATATCACTCCTCAAGCAACTCAGATCTGGTTTTACACGTATCATTCAACTGATATTGTATTCATTGAGACATATCACTGTACTTTTAACACTATTCAGCACTATTAATCATTCATACCTGTTTCTCTAGTTTTTTTGTTTCTCTAGTCCATCACTTCCTGACATTTTCTCACATGATGGGACACACAGGAAATGATATTTGTGCAGCATATTGGAGTAACAAAACTGCTTATGGCTGGAGGTAACCAGCTTGAGGGGTGGCTCTGACCACCTAGGCCCCACGACCTTCTGAAGGTATAGGGGATCAATGCCATGTTGACACATGTGACCAACTAAGATCATATTCTAGTGCTATGGCATATCTTTGAGATAACTCAGTTCTAGACACTTAAAACTTTTTTTTAAAAAAAATACTTCTTCCATTAACAGTGTTTTAGAGTTCTCCTGTAGTCTTCACTTGGGGGTTATTTCATCTACTCGTATAGCATTAATTAAAATCTATATGCTGGTGATTCTCAAGTTTATATACACATTTATTTTTCTTGAGCATCAATATGGAAGAAATCCAGCTTGCTACAGAGCATCACTCATTAGATGTTGACCAAATACGTGAATTAAATTCATTATCTTCATCCCAAAGTGTTTGTCTTCTTCTAAGCTTAGTGAATGCCACCAGCATACACTCAGTTGCTCAAGCTGGAGCCCTCAAGAGTCATCTTTTAACATTTCTCTTTCTCTCTCCTTTAGATTCCATATCTCGTTTAATTCTCTCCAAGCAGCCAGGCCTACTTAGGAAAAATCAGATTGCGATTCATGGTTAAACCAGTTAACATGCAAAACAATAATTGCTTTAAAGCATTCATTCTCAGTGTAGATAATAATGCCCGATGATGCAAAATTTTTGGTTTTTTTTGGAGGTGGGCAAAAAAAGAATATTATTTTTTTATGTATAAAGAACAGATATACACACAGTACTCAAACAGATACACAGTATACCTGTGGTATTAATTGAACGCCAGTTCTGGGCCAACCACTTTATCATTCATTATCCCATTTGTCTCTCACAATAAACCTACAATGTAGGTATTATTATTTCCATTCACAGATAATAAAATAGGCTCAGAGAGGTAATATAATTCAACAAATATGCTGGCTGGCACTAAATTATGAGTTCTATAAGTGCAGAGGTCTTGCCTGAAGAGGTCACTGTGCTATTCCCACTGCCTGGAATAACAGTGCCTGGCACTGAGAAGGCAACCCAATAATACCTGGAGAGTGGATGAATTATTGTGAGTTAGGAACAAATGGAGAAGTCCGGAAGATCATGAGGTATTAGATCCCGAGTTCTGTTTTTACAGTCACTACGTTATTAGAGGTGTCCAGTACATATTTTAGAATGAATTGATGGATGTATAGGAAGGTAGATGGACAGAAAGGAGAGAGAAAGAAAGAAAGAAGGAAAGAGAGGGGAAATAGTTGGACAGAATCTGTTTTTCTTTTCTCTAGGAGTATGAAAATTTAATTAACAAATTATAGTAAAAATAAACGAGGTACCTGATAGAGCTCTCATTAGCAAAAACATAGTATGTTTTCTAATGTTTCTCCCATGCAGTCAGCTCATGCATTTTTATGTCTTTAAGATTCAAACTGTTACTCAAACTGTCAGCCACACTGCTTACAGGAGCAGAATAAGGTTGTAACGTTCATGAAAAACAACTGAAACTTGGATGAGCCATCATTTACTAGAACTTTTCATTAAAAGAAAAAGTAGCTGAATAATAACTAACAGAAGTACACATATATAAGACTATAATCTTATAGAAATATAATCATACTCAATGTCATTAAATGGCAGAGAGCTATTAATGAATTTCTAAAGTGAGCATCTTTTTTCTTTTAATTTGCTTCTTAATGTGTGGCATTAAATGAGATTATATTAAAATTACTGGTCTCAAATGACTGTACTACATTTAAATAAGTGAAATATATATTCCAATTACGAATAGAACCCTGACTCCAACCCATTTCAATTATACGTCCTGGAGGAAGATATTCAGCCTCTGAAAGTCAAGTTCATGAAGGGTAGAACAAGACATCTGTCTAATCAGGGTTATGAGAAGTAATGAGAAAATATAGCATAGTACCTGGCACAGAGTAATAGTAAACTTTGTTTTTTGTTTTCTTGTTCAAAGAAACACAGGCAACTTCTCTTGAACTCTAATTTAATGGTTAAAATTTCTCCTTGTGAACACTGTCTTAAGTTGAGACTTTAGTAATAAAGATGAGATGGGGGTTAATATGAAATGCATTCTATTTTACTCTTAACCTGCATAATACTGACACAATTTCAGGTCCCAATTTACCAAAATTATAGGTGTGTAGATAGCAAAACACCTTATTTATCATTTGGTTTTCTTTTGAGTTGACCAGATTTCTTTTTAAAATAAAATTCACACAGTGATGAATGATAGACTTTAGAGTTATCTTTGAATTATTTATTTAGGTTGTGTCTATATGGTCTATATGGTAATCACAGATCAACATAGGAGCCTAACAATTATTGACACAGATCCATACTATATGAGATAAAGCATTATTTGAGCTTCAAAAGTAAAGCTTTTGAAGACTTTTTGTTTCTGGACCACAAGAAAGTAATCAAATTTTATTGGAAAATTTTGGTTCATTGATGGCTGCTACAGTTAGTTACTTGCCAATGCCTCAAATTCATTTTATCCTAGGCCCTAAATTAAGATTTATGGTGTGGGGTGTGTGTGTGTGTGTGTGTGTGTGTGTGTGTGTGTGTAAGGGAGACTTTGGAGCCAGACAGACTTGGATGTAAATCTTAGCTTGGTTATTAATGAGCTAATTAGCAAGCTATTTAACTTACAAGTTTCTTCATCTCTAAAATGGAAACAGAGGGTATGGCTCAGAGTTTTTGTGAAATTAAAATTGAGATAAGTTATGTAATGGGTTCAGCACAGTGCCTAGTGGACTAAGTAAATGCTTAAAATTTTTAGCATTTCATTTATATTATTATTTAAACTTTCTGTAGGAGATTAGATACATGTCAGTAGTGCCTACAAATTGACCTGTGAAACAAAAATGCAATTCTTTACTAAATTAGAGCCAACTACGTAACTACTGGCAAGAAATCACAAGTCCACATATACAGTAGTTTTAAAGAGCATACCATATCCCACTGTAGAAAGACCCAAGTGTTTCATTCTATTTTTCACAAGTTCAGCAAGCTCTTGTCTTTCTGACCTCCTGTAGAGGTTCAGTCGCTGCTGGGTTATTTTTTCAGCTGTTTTACCAGAGTGTTTTGGACCTTTTCTGCTCAGTCTTCGGGCCCACTGCATGCTCTTTCTCCGCAGCAAGGGATGGTCCGACTGGTCGCTGGAGGTCGAGTTGCGGTGGTTGCTGCGGTGGTGCCCTGGTTCTTTGGAGTCTTTGGTGTCTTCCCACTCTTCTACACTGATAGATATTTGAGACTTTAAAGGAAATGGGTATTGATAATTAGACATTTTAGGTATAATCACGGCCTACAGTTGAAATAATACTCATTAGTCAGTATCTTGGCATAGTTATATCTTCTCTTGAGAGTTTCCACAGAAAGAGCAAAAGCATAATCTTTGATTCTAATTTTCTGTTACTATTTAAATACTATTAGAAAATAGATTTTCTGGAAATTATATGTAAACCAAATGAAATATCTGCATCTTCTAACAAAAGTTTTTATGAAAGGATTTAATTTTTTATGCATAAGGGTTTTCTTATCGTACATGACTACTAGCATTCAGTTGTTTGAAACATACAGAAAACTAGCTTTTTATAGCTTTATCCAAGTAAAGTCCATGTAATAGACTTTTCTACTGTAAGTATTTCACATTCAATTTAAATGACTACTATAAAAATTGTTTTATTTTTGGAATTGCTGATATATCTTAAAGGTTTTTAAATTATTGCTCTTTCTAAAGATGGTACTGGAATGAAATTTATAAAATGTGAATTAGTTTTTCTTCTTTCACATGCCTCAGAAGAAAACAAAAATCACTTTTTAACCCAAGCATTTATCATATGTCTTCCTTATTAAAATATTAAAACACATTTCAGTAATTGTTCTAAGTATTTTAAGTGAAAGCATGTTATAAATATTAATGTTTCAGAAATGTATTGTAGAATCACAACTAGAACTTAAACCAGGCCATTTTCCATAGGAGGGAAAAACAATGAACAAACTCACAGTCTATTTTGACTTATACTCTTTTACCAAATCTGATTTTTAAAGTAAGAAGTTCTCCTTTGATTATAGGTCCTTAATAAGTAAAAGCTTCAGCAAAAACCTTCAGTAAAAGTTTAAGAACTTTTGCTTTTTATTCAAGGAAGTCATCTGAAATGCAATGCTGATCAAAGCAGAAACTCTTACTTTCTAAAAACATGCACATGCAAATGAACCACTTCTTGAATTTTATGGTACCTAGAAGTAGCATTCATGAATCTGCTAACTGTGTTTCCCTTCTTCTATGAATGGAAGCTTGAACTTTAGCTATAACATGCATGTATTGCCCAATTTCAAAGTAATAGAATTTAAATTACCAATGTAAGAAAGGTCAGGAAGTAGATCCAATAAAATCCTTTAAAAGTGAATATAAATTATGGAGGCTCAGTCAGTGCCTTACAGACAATTCCCAGTGGCAAGCTATGAAATTATCTCATCTTTAATTCAGCCAAAAATTCAAATATTCATCCACATTTCTATTTCAAAATAGTACTGTACCAGAGTAACATCAAAAATAATTTATTCAACCTTCATATCTTCATGGTAACAGAATATTTGATTAAAAATTTTAGAGACCATATTTTATCTATTGGAACATGAGTTGGAAGCATTAAAAGTTTTTAATACTGTGGTTTTGCAATAATGGGCATTTTTTATAAGTTTTAACTTACTCTGTTCTCATTTCCTTGATAAAATACTGAATATCCTTTTCTGTGTAAGCAAAATACATAAACTCTTGAGTAATATCTACTATCAGTAAAGAACGTCAATCTTTATTCAGCAGTTTAGATGTAGCTTGTACCAAAAAATGAAAACATTAGTTCACTCATATTTAGACGCTTGCAGAATTTAATTATGATCTTAAGTTTATTTGAAGTGATCTCTCTGTCTTTCCAGTCGTAAATCCTGATGAACAATAGTTTGATTTCCTACAAATATGTAGAAATAGTAATCTTGCTTGACCAAATCCTCAAGATATTATGGTCATGTAATGTCACTTACAATTCAAGTCATGGAATCACAGACTAGTAAATATTCTAAGAGGGAATGTGGGGACTCACTTCTCTTCCAAGCAGGAGATAAAACAGTATTTGTCTTTGTGAATGCTTTTCCTTAGTCATGCATATCAGGTATTATGTAAAGTTCAGTTCATCTAAAACATGAACTGAAGTCTCTGTATATATTAGTTAAGCAATATTAAACACCCTATTTATCATTATTCTGAATTCCCCAAAAAGAAAATATCACTATTTATACATAAAAATCCAAAAGTATCTCAAGTTCTTTTTTCCATAACTTCATAATATAAGTAACATCGGTTTGTAAAATTCACTTTAATTAGAGAAAAAAATGAGAAAAACTTTGAGATTAATTTTAAGAAATTCAAACCCAAAACAAATAAATCGTTCTTTATATGTTTGGAATTTTCATGCCTTTCACCCATCCCTCTAACATAATATAATGAAAAGCACACTGAATTTTTACATACTAATATGCACAAATGTGCATGCTATTATGGACGTTTCCAAGTTCATTCCTTACAACAAACTGCATAACCTCTATAAAAAAATGAGAATAATAACAATTTTCTATCTTATAGAGTATACTAACATTTATAAAGCAAATGTATTTCACAGGGCCTAGACTACAAAGCCCTGTAGTTTCAGGTATAACCTAACTTTTAAAAATTATATATAGAAATGTTAAGTTTGCAAAAGACAGGATACTTTCCCCAGGCTATAGTCTCTGTTGTGGATATAGAATTGTAACACAGCAAAGTTGCTGGCTCTCAAGGACAGATGTCCTTAGAGCAGGTTGACCTACTGATTGACATGTTAAGAAAGTTACTTGAGTGTTATGTAAATATGCTAAGGAAATTGCTGGAGGGAAAGATAGTATTTGCTAAGAACAAGTTTTCTTGGTGGATTGACTTAACCTTTTACAAATTGCATTATGGAATGTTCACTTTGTTATTTTACTGATGTTACCAGCTTCTATTGTTAAACTATACTTAGCCATAACTCCAGTTATGTTCCTTTTCTGTAACTTCTTGGTCTGGAGAATAAATACAGGGAGAGAACCCCAGTTCATGGTTAATTTCCCAAAGGAGTAATGCCTCTCTCTTGAGGGTTCCAGGAAGTTAACGCCTTTGGGGTCTATCACTGCTCAGACAAAATGGACTGCGAGTAATCTTTTTTGCATCTCCATCACTCCATGTGAGGCAAAGCAGCACTCTCTCACAAAAAAGTTGTGAAAATTTATATGACATATTAATATATAAAAAAATTTTTTTCAACTGCAAACTTTCACATGATAATAATACTATTATTATTATATTCAAACAAAAATTAATATCCACAACATCAATAATATTGGTAATATATGTTTGTTATTCTACTCCTTCTGTACTCCGTGTGTGTGTGCGCGTGCACATGTGCTTTAAAAGGTGGTCCACTTATAAATATACTTTCCTGATGTCATTTTTTTTTTTTTTTTTGTCTTTTTCCGTGTCCGGCAATGGATCGCAGCCCTCAGTGTCGCCCCCGTACCGGACCGGGACCGGCAACGGGATTGCAACCCTCGGTGTTGCTCCCGCGCCTCGCTCAGCCAGTGAGCAGGAACCGGTCTGTATGTGGGATCCGAACCCTCGGGCGGGAGCGCCGCCGTGCTTCCCAAGCGGTGCACTATCCAGTGCGCCACCGGGTCGGCCCCCTGATGTCATTTTTAATTTTGGTTGTGACTGTATTGTGTTTTGAATGTGACGTCATAATCCAGTGTAAGTAAGTAGTGCTGGGACACACAGTGATGCCTTCATTGAAGGACTTTTCCTGAATTTAGAGTGGTAGTGATAATGTAGTTAAAAGCAAGGGTTCCACCAACAGATAGACCTGGGTTTAAATACCAGTTCCACTGCTTACCATGTTTGCATTCTTTGTTACATAATTTAAACTTTTTAAGGTCATTCCAATTACCCTATTTGAATAATGGTCATTATATTATTAATTCTGAGAAAATAGAAGAGATAATGCATGAAAAGCACACAATACGATGCCTGTCTTGGAAAATATTCAATAAATATTAATATTATGACTTTTGACCTTGTATAAAAGGGCAATGAATGGAGAAAAGAAAAAGAAATAATTTTGAGGTGTATGTAAAAGTGAAAAATGGGTATGAAAAAGAGAGGAAATGACTCATATTTTTGGTGCAGTTTTCTCTGTCAGTGACTATTTCCAAAGAAATCAAGGTGCTAGGAGCAAATTACTGGGGGCAAAGATGCATTGGTTGAAGTTTGGTGAAGCTAAAGAAAAATTTTAAAGTGAAAGTGAATTTTTTTTTTTTACTTTGCACTGTTTCTATTAATTATTCTCTACTCTTTCTATGAATAACTAGAGGATTCTGATGTTTTTGTATTTCTATTGCTGGAAGTCTAATTGTTAACTTGAAAAATCAAGATTTAACACTAATGTTTGTGAGAATAAAAGAAGATATTTACATATTTCACATGAAATGCTCTGGAAATATATATATGTGTGTGTATATATATATATACATTTCAATAAGGAAATGAAAATGTACATGACTACTCCAACAATTTTTGCACAAATTTAAAATATTGTCATTTTCTAAAAGTTATGTTATTTCTCAAATATTTATCAAACTTAATATGATTTTTAAAAGGCTAAAAATATCTCTTCACATGAACAATAATTGAAAATTTTGTAAATGAGGGAACATTTCTTTTCCCTAAGATAGCTTATGATATTGTTTTCAGAAAGGTAGAAAGTCTCAGATTCACAAAATATATCAAACACTCTTCCACACTATACACACATGCACGCATGACCGAGCACATGCGTGCACACCAAAATGGCTCAATTCAACTTGCTGTCAATTTTTAATTGAACAGTTATTCATGTTATAGTTTACTGAACAATCTATAGAACAAAGTGGTATTTTAAAATAAGTCAATTCACCCAGTAGTTTGAAAGTGAGTGTTTGTAATCTGGATTTATAACTCCATTAAGTATAGTTTTATAGACTTCACAGTATTCTAAACTGTGCTATCTGATTTGTGACTGAAGACATTCAGAACTGTTGCTAAAGAAAACAAAAGAAAATGAAATCACTGAAGATATGTTAATTTAACATTTTATAAAAGATTTCAAATTTAATGTTTTCTATTACAGAAAGTTTAAATTATAAGAATACTTGGAAGATCACCTAAATATAAATCCATATGTAGCATGGCAAGTGGCCCTGGGTCCACTGGAAACTTATTTTTATTAAAAACAAAAAACAAAAACCAAAAAGCTATTGAAAGAGCTTTCACCAATTTTCAAAGTCCCAGTTTAAAATGTTCATGTAGTCTGTGATCTAAGCGGAAATAAAAAAATAGCCTGTTACATTGTATTCAGGTGCATTTCAACAAATTTTCAGAATCAAAGAGGTAATTACAAAATAAGTAATTTAATAGTCTAAAAAATACCAAATAACTAAGCTGTATATTCAACAACATCAGTTGAATATTCCATGATCTTTTAGCAAATCACTGAGATTCTTGTAAAATAGTAATAATAATACTTTTCCTGGTTTTCAGGACAAGAAAACCCCAAATTTATGAGAATGTAGTAAGGAAACTCTAAAATAGGTTCTAAAGCTACATTTCACTAAAGAAATTTAAAGCCAATAACGGGGTGAAGACGTAATGAAAATTAATCTCTTGACTTTATTTTCCGTATCTAAAACTGAGATATTTCATCTGCGTGATCTCTTAGGTATCATTCAGGTCCATCTATAATTTTATAAATATAAGGTTTGCTCACAGTAAGTGGAACCTCCACTACCTTACCATTCTAATTCTACGACTTCAATGTCCAAGTTAAAAAAAATTTGAAGATCTCCATTAAGAGATAATGTTAAATAATCCACAAATTTATGCTCCTGGTTTCCACTATGTCTGGCAGAGTGCCTCTCTTTCTTTCTCTGTCTCTCTCACATCTGCCTACCTACTCTTTGTTTATTATCGCTAAAAGAAAATCAGACATAGTTACTTTTGCGTTTCCAATCAGTTGCATCTCCTTTTTTATTATTTGTTCTTTCTGAATTTACACATTAACTTGCATATTCACACTTTGGTGATTTTGCTTTCCTGCTCTATGTGTGTGTGTATACATGTGTATGTTTAAATCTACTTTCTACCTATAGTCGGTCTTTGAGGAATTTGAAATTTAGTTTATTTATTGTCTTGGTATTCTTTCTCATGCTGGTGGTGTCGTTTCCTCTGAACTTTCAAAGCTGTCATTTAGAAACAAATGATTTACAAGGGTTTTAATATCCTCATGCCTTTACTACTGCTTCAAGCCCAGAAAGATCTTCCTTTTTTCTTCCTGCTTTAGGATTGTAAATACTCATATGATGTAATAGCTAACTACATGGTAGATGTCTGCACTTAAAACTTAAATAATTCATCTGTGTTAAGAACTTGAATAATTCATCTGTGTTAATGAGAACAAGTTGAGAAGGAACTCTGCCCTCATTTTGATTGGTTTGTTGTCTCATACTAGGAGTTTTAGTAAAGTAATTCATAAATTATTAGATGACAGAGAGATGGTATATAATTGGTCATTAATTTTTATCACATACTTATGAATTTTAAATATCCCGTCTACTCAAGTTATAATGACATTTATGTCCTGAACATGACTGTCACGTTCTTTTTGTAATAAATAGTCTGATTCCATTTTTGGTGCTTGACTGCTGACAGCTCTCAAGCCCTGACGTTCTTCCTTTCCCTTCTACTCCATATCTGGGCAAGCTGGTAAGAAAGCCTGAGTTCTCCCCACTGAAACCATGGAAGTCTCACTTTCTATCCAGGAACTCTCACTCCAGCTCCAACTGCTAATCACAGTAAATGTCAAACCAGTTCTTTTCTCTGCTCTTTTTTTTTTTTTCCTTTTTTGTCTTTTTTCGTGTCCGGCAACGGATCGCAACCCTCAGTGTCGCGCCCGTACCGGACCGGGACCGGCAATGGGATCGCAACCCTTGGTGCTGCGCCTGCACCTCACTCAGCCAGTGAGCGGGAACCGGTCTGTATGTGGGATCCGAACCCTCGGCGGGAGCCCCGCTGCACTCCCAAGCGGCGCACTGTAGCAGTGCGCCACCGGGCCGGCCCTTCTCTGCTCTTTCAATCCATTTTTTGACTTGGTTGGGAGCCTGCCCCACTCTCCACAGAGAGCCTCATTAAGTTAGTTAGAGCCCTTTCCCATACCCTCTTGTTGCATGTGTGAAAATTAATCTCAACACCAGATTTTGGGTGGTGGCAGATTTATCCTCTCTATAGAGGGTGGTCTCAGCAATTGGCACAGCAAGCAGCGTATCGAGGCAATGAACACCACCGCTGGGGATCTTTCTTCTTATGTGTTGGCCTGATAACTGGCTGTGCTGACTATAGGCAAGCATGTTCTTTAAGTGTGTTTCCACCTGCTGGAACATTAGTACTTTGAGCTGTGCAACTTTATGCTGCATTTGCTGAGTCTTCCCAAGTTTCTGCTTAGATTTAAACAATCTAAGTTGGAAGTTTTAATGATGTCATTTAGGGACAGGAGTTTGGAACTGGGGCTGTCCTTAAAGTGACCCCTATCAGGTGTCTCAGCCTAGACCTACCTGTGTGTCTCATATTGAATCACATGTCTAGCACCCAGTAAGAAACATGACTCACATTAGGCTCAGGGGAATAATTTCTACTCTGTGGCCATTGGTTCTGTGTCTCAACCAGGCATTGGCCCTCATTCTATAGTGTGTTTCGGGGAAAGACTGATACCCTGTGCATTATACAGGTCCATCGGGTGGTTGCTAATGTGGACGAAGAGCAGTGACCCTGTGGAATGCTGAGGTTCACACTACTAAAACAAGATAGCTCATTTGGCACCTACAAAATGCTTTTGCTGCTGCTGTTGTGTATGCCTTTGTAATAACAAAGATTCTGTTCACCACAGTTATAAGGAAAAACACTCATGAACCCCTGTGGCACAGCCAAGGGTTTCATTCAACCCCAACTTGTGCCTGGGGTACATGAAATCAGATAAAGCAACACCACCATTGGGGAGCCCATTACCCTTATGCTACTGATTTGAGAATCTCTGGAAGAGGAAGCTTATAGATATGAGCAGAGTAGAGAAGACACCAACAGTAACAGCAGCAACAACAAAACTGGATACTTAGGAGGTAGCAGAAAACTTAAACAGTATACAATTTGTCCCAGCTGGAAATTCTTTGTTCATTAAAAGAATGTATTAAGGCAAAAAGATAGGTTTTGTGCCCTACAACATAAATTCCAAATTAACTTTAACATCTCCTGAGATGTACCAATTGTCCAACCTTCAGGACCTTAATCAAAGTTTGCACTGAATTACAGTTTTCACTGGAGACTCCATCAAATTAAAACAAAGTACCCTAAAAAGGGGGATTGCACTAAAATTAAGGTACCCTTATACTCTTGAGTAGATTATTAAATATAAAATAGAGGACAAATAGATATGCCTCATCTTAACTGTAAGAGTTATTTTCTTGCCTAAATTCTCCATGGTCATAGCATCCATTGTCCTAAAATATCCCATCATAATCATGGATGCTCTGATCCAATGAATAATAAATTAAATTAAGTTAAATATAAAGTCTTTGGCATTTACAATTAGCTTGACAAAATAGGATCACATGGATCTTCTGTCTCTCCAAAATAAATAGTTAATAAGGCCATCAAGAATTGCAACAGGTCCCCCAAGTATTGAAACCCATTTATATATGAACTATTTAGAGAAAGGGTGGTAATCACCACTGCTTTTCCACTTAATAGCTCAGTTTGGCCTGTTCTTAAACCTGAAAAGAATGAATGAGGCCCCGTAGTAGATTACTCCTAACTTAGAACTATGATTTCATATATTAAGGCAACCATTGCTCATTTAGATAACTGACTCCATTCAATCAGTAATTGGTAAATAATTTGCAGTCATAGATTTGACTAATATGTCCGCCTAATGCCAATTTTGACAACCCCTCAGCCACAGTTGCCCTTTTTCTTCGAAGGGACACATAACCCTTTACTTGGCTACACCTAGGTTACTTAAACAGTCCTGCTATCATGCACAATCTCTTTGCAGGATTTTTAGTGCATGCATCTTCCTCTGGAAACACATGTGTGATGTTACACTAATGCCATCCTCCTCCAAAGAGCTTCATTTGACATACTCATTCAGGATGTACAAACATTCAAAAAGGTGCTCACAAGAAGAGATGGGCCACTGTTCTACACAAAGTGCAAGTCCCCCCAACTTAGTAAAATTTCTGTACATTATTTAATCAGTCAAGAGCTGCTCCATCCTTGACACTGTCAAGAAACAATTATTGAGCTGTCAGTATCCACAATGTTAAGGCAATGTTTAGGCCTTTTGGGGTCCTGGAGGCAACATATTCCTCTGACAAATTGCAAATTTTGCTTAAGCATATCTATGATCTTAATTGCAAATCAGCCGACGTGGAATGAGACTCCTTTAAACAAAAGGCTTTAAAATCCCTCCAAACTGCATCACAACAAGCAATCACATTACTTCCCTTCAACCCCACCCCCGCCCCCCCACACCTGCTGACACTCCTTCACTGTAGAGGCCTCCTCTAATGCCTCCTGGAGATTCCGAACCACCCATGATGGCCAAGTTGCCCACGGGCTTCTGGTGTCAGAAACTGTACACATGCCACACACCTTTACAGTGGCAATTGTTGGCTGCATCCTGTACTCTGCTGAAACCAGAGGCCCTGAGCCCAGGACTCTGCAGTCAATGACCCTTTATGCCTCGGGTCATGGCAGCAGCACCCTGCAAGTTTTACATGGCCACCAAAGCTGACTTGATAAAATGAAAACAGTGTGTACAGAAAAGAGCCAAACTTGGGTTCTCTAGCATATTCCACCTGCAGGAGTGGAATGAGCTTGTGGAAAGACAACTTCTAAATTATGTGTAATGCCTTAATTAAAGAACAGACACAGTAATATAAGACCTGGTAGATACAAGGATCGTATTCTTATGCAAAGAAGCTACCTAAAACAGTACTATTGATCCAAGTGTACTGTTGCTTATAGATTTTCACTTCCTTATGATGACCTGGGTGACTCAGATCAACTTTAGTTCTCATTTTGTAGACTCTAGTAGCCATTTGACAAGGAGCTGTGATTAAAGGCTTAATTTACTTACCGTGGCAGTTCAAAGTGGAAGAATGATCTCCATGCAGTTTAAGAAGTTAAGTGGACAGAGAGTCATCATCATGCAGTTTAATTAAATCAAATTGATTGGATACACTTAAATAGCCTGTATGCCAGTGAGATTCCTCTTAAGTTAAAATAAGTAAATAAAGCAAGTAAAAATGCTTTCCTGGGGTTGGGAATGAACAAAATTAAGAATCAGTAGAGCTAGAAAATATTAGAAAAAGAATTATAAATAGGGTAAGAAAAAGATTTAAGAGTAAAATCTTTATAAGAGAGAAAGTGAAGGAAAATTACAGATGAGCTCAGACTCAGTGTGTGTGTGTGTATGTGTGTGTGTACGCGTGTGTGTGTGAAGTAGAATGCACTGGAGGTTAGTGAACGTATCAGTGAATATATGTTCAACTGATATTATGAGGTATTTTCTAAAGCACAGGAATACTTACTTTATAAATTTTATTTATAAATTTTAGTGTATCGACATGAACATTTTCTGAGGCAGTGTCGTCCACTCAAAAAGGATGCACCAGTAAAGAATGATGAAATAAGATCTGTGTTACTCTAAGTACTTTGCCACAGAATTACTTGCCATTAACTCTGAACAATTCACTTTACCCATTTCTGTCTTTTTTTATAACTTGTGAAGTGATAATATTGTTCCCTACTTAATCTTCATGCCGCTACATTTTGAGGAGTCCCCAAGTTCACAGCCAGCTAAGTGTGCACGTAAGAGGAGGAGCCAAGATTTAAATCCAGATCATCTGGTTCCAAGCCCAGTGCTCACTTGGTCAGGCAAAATAATTGGGAAAATGATTTGTACCAGGAACAGGACAAGAGCATCAATAAAAAATGGCTCGAGTATAGAGTAGCTTAAAATCTAGCAAGAAGGAATTTGATTTGAAATAGTCGGCATTGAGCATACACTATGGCTTTTTCATCATGTGAGTAAAATCAGGAAAATAATCATTAATCTGGCTGCATTATGCAAGCTATTGGAAGGAAGAGAATTTTGACATATGAATCTAGCAAGAGATAATTAAATCTCAGAATAAGCATAGAGTTTTCATGTCAGCTTTCTAAGAAATTTTTTGTTTACTGATGCATTCTAAGCATCTACATGCGTCCATCTGGTGCTTAGCATTAATAAATCTTTGTCATTCTGGTAGATGATAGATGGAGAGGGTCTTGCAAACAAAGATCATGAGTTCACTCTTCATGTTAAGGAATTAGACCATCTAGTGCTGAAAACACAAATTTGCCATCCATCAACACAGAGTTAGGTAATTGCTGAAACCACAAGCAGCAATGAGTATTTTGAGGTAATGTGTAGAAAATGAGGGAAAAAAGCTAAAAACATAGCTTTTGTAAACACGTGGTCATGGCTCAATGTCAAGTCCCATGTTGATTCTCCAACAAAGCATTTGGGGACATCTAAGCAGAAGGCAGAAAAGAGAGGGGTGCTCAGAAATTGGTAGAGATTGCTACAGAGGCTCTGGTGTCAAATAGTGATAAATTCTAAACCCAGGCCTGTAACATCCTAAGTTTTTGATCTTGGTCAAGTTAACTTGTCTTAATTTGTTCACTTGAAATAGGAATAATATTTTTCTCTCTCTAGCATGGCTTATTTCACGAAGCATAACGTTGTCCTTGCTCAGCATACTATTTTCCTTCTCTAAAAGAGTCAAATTCATAGAAAAAGAGTAGAAAGGGGGTTACCAGGGCTCAGGGGTTGGGGGAAATGGGGAGATGTTGATCAAAGGTGGAAGTTTTCAGTTATAAGATGAATAAGTTCTAGAGACTTAATGCCCAGCAGGGTAACCACAGTCAGTAATGTGTTACACGGGGGTACTTCAAAAGTTCATAGAAAGATTCATACTATTTTCTAATTCTCTTTCTCCATTAACTTTATACTTGAAATTTTCTTAGAGTGAAGATTTTGTACTCTCATTACAAGAACATACTTAAGAATATTCTTATGTACTTCATTTACGGAAAACACCTTCTGAAATATATCAGCCTGGAACCCACAAGCTTTGCGTCTGATCAGTGCATGTGCCGAGAATACCATCAGGGTTCTCCAGTACAGTAGGTGAAGAATCTGTTTAATTTCAAGCATTTAAAAAGCAAAAGAAAACTAGCATTTCAAAACACTTAAAAAATTGTAATTACATCTTGAAATATCTTTCATTATTAATTTTAATTTGTACAAAAATGTTAAAACCTAAATACACCTTAA
>NW_007728759.1:217397-218800 GCF_000696425.1 Galeopterus variegatus | reverse complement strand
CTTATATATCTTACAGTATAATTGGTTTCTCTCTTACATATAAATGTAATTAAGTGGATACAAATATTCTGAGATTTCACAGTGGCTATATAGTCAAAAAATTGATCTGCCCAATCAACTTATGATACCTCAGTATTTAGTTATAAAAAATCATGCTATCTTATTCTTCAGTTATAAAGAATAATATTCTATTCATTTTTTAAAAGATAGAAGTAAAATTTTCTATTATATTCTTTGGTGTAATATAACTCAAGTCTAATTCATTATCTATTATTATCTAATTGTTATTGCAAATATAAGAAATGCATGATAAACATTTGATTATGGACTCCTTGAAACTATTTATCTCAGGATTTGTAAGACCTGGCCCAATGGCTAACAACAGGGAATGGGTAGCTAGCATGGTAAAACGATTTTATCCTAGGCCTAATTAACATAATTTTATTAGTGAGATTTTGTAAAAGGTAAACTTTTCTTTTAATAATATATTCAAATGCTACTTTTCACTTTAAAGTAAAGAGTTAATGGTTGGCAGATAGGACAGTCAGTGATTATTCTACATGCACGTTTTTGAAAGCTACAGGATTTATTAACTGTAAAGGTGATCAATAATCAGGATACCATATTTCACAAATTTATCATGTATACTATAAAAGATGTTGGTACTTTAACATACTTTAAAATGATCTCATTCTAGTTTTTAGTAAAATTTTCACTGGTTGTATAATACTTCAAGTGAATGAGATTTTCAGTACAATAGAAAACTNATGTCCATTAATTTCTTGATGCTAACTAAAGCATTTATGATTTGATATATTGATAAGCTGAAAAAGAGTCTAAGTTGGATTAGTATATAACATGATTTGAAGACAAACAGATAAAATACATTTGCGATCTTATTGGGAAAATACAAACATGCAAACTTAAAAATAAAGCATTTATAAGCCTTTAAGTTTAATTTATTTTATTTAAAATCTGAAATATTAACTTTGATCTTTAATATTCTTTTAAAAAATAGCTCTGAATTCATATATTACATTATTTGAGGAAAGGGAGACAAACAGAAAATACTTACTTGTGATGCTATTTCTCGAGACTGACACAAAGGGAGGAAAAAGGAAACACACGAAATACAGTTTAAACAACGACTAAACAATTCACAGATGAAACAATCAGTAACAAGGACAAGAAAGTGACAGATACCCACATAACACTTATAATCTCATTATTACTTATCATAAGGCTTCTTAACAAAATTAAAGAGTAAGCTATTATTTCTAAAGATTGCCAAAGATTTGTTCTTGTTAGATTTTTTGTTCTGCTAAAATTGTCTAAGATTGATAGAAAGAAAAAGTGACACTAGTAGAAGAAAACAAAATAATTCATAGCATATTAAGCCACTA
>NW_007728759.1:211964-217174 GCF_000696425.1 Galeopterus variegatus | reverse complement strand
AATCCATTCACCCATGAATGGGTTAATGGACTAACGGGTGTGGGCTGGTGGCATTATAAGAAGAGCAAGTGAGCAGGTTAAAAAGTGCTCTTGCTGTGTGACACCCTGCTTCTCCACGGGACTCTGTAGAAAGGTCCCCCTAAGAAGGCCCTCACCAGATGTGCCTCCTGGACCTTGGACTTCCTAGCCTCCAAAACTGTAAGAAATACATTGGTTTTCTTATAAATTATCCAGTTTCAGGTATTTGGTTATAAGCAACATAAAACTGATTAAATCAAGGTTTTTCTTTTCTTTATTAATTTAGAATTTTTTAGACTATAGAAAAATAATACTGTATCATACGCTATACAGTAGATAAAAACCTCAATGGGACCAGGGTAGCATTTTAAAATAAACAAATTAATATTTCTGCAATGAAAAGTGTAAATATTTATTTTAAGTGAAATAAGTAATTATAATCTCACAACAGCTCAGGTGTACTTTTGTCACCAAATGAGCACAGTGAGCTTTTCAAAACTGAATAAAAAGGATTATGGAGGAAAATACTGTTCCTCTTTGTCCCCCAAAAGGAACATGGGTCTTTGTCCTTTTTGTACGTGTTGTTTGAACCAGGAGAATCTAATGTTTGTAAAAACTCCCTTAGATAGAAACCTAGTAGTAGTAGAAGTCCTGCTGGCATGGTGGCATATAACTAGCAACAAAGGGGCAGATCTATCTCTATTCTGCTTTGCATAGATTTTCCAGCCACTGTGTGGATCCCAGCTTTACTCTCTGTGCTTGCATTTGTGTGATTTCTCCTTCAAGCAATCTATAGTCTACCAAAAAAAAAAATGATATAGTATTACAGGTTTTTTCTAAATTTTATAGATTCAGGGGCTGGCTGCTTAGCTCAGTTGGTTAGAGCATAGTGTTATAACACCAAGGTCAAGGATTTGGATCCCCATACTGGCCAGTTGCAGAAAATATAAATAAATAAATACATACGTAGATTTTGACTGTGAATATTCCTCACCTTCATTTGTCTTTTCAAAGACGTCTGCTTGAGTATTCAGTACTTCTCCTACCTCACAGCCAAAGCGGTGACAGAATTTTATTCTTGCTACACAGAACATGGGATGATACTGAAGACAGACTATAAAATGCTGTGGCACAAAAACCTGCATTGGCCTTTAAAATGCATTTTTTTAAACCTTCATAAAAACAACAACAACACGGAGGCAAAGCCTAGAGTCTTTATATTAGTTTATCTCTATTTTATCCTTGTATGAAATTCTGACATTTAATGAAAGTTCTTCATAGAACAGAAAGCAATTTAGCACGTAAAAATATAAACTGAAGAAGAAATGAATGGGTCTAATATCACTACTCTATGCCTATAAGTCTATTGCTTGTTTTTATTAGTTACAAATGCATAGTTTGAACAGTCAGAAAATGTTTTGGTTTGTTTTGGAAAATAGCAGCTCCCCCCACAAACTCTCTTATTTCCTTCTCATAGGGATCCATTTACTTTTGCCTCTTTTAGTTGGATATGTTGGTCTTTATCTCTCTGTTTCTCTATAATGTTCTTGTTTTTTCTAAATTTTTTGTTTCCTTTTGTCTATTGACTTTTCACTCTGGAAGAAGAAGAATTAATCGTCTTTCCCACATAACCTTTGCCATCACCCATCATTTCAAAATAGTTGGATCAAAATTCAGGCCACAATATGACTAAGTAGAATTCACAGATGAGATATATAGGATATACGGTTAGTATTTATTTCCTGCACATTTTTTTTTATTGTTGATGGTAATTTTATATTCCTAGAGTTAATAATTGTCTTATTTTATGAATTGCTTATATATATACTTATCAATAATTCATCCTGAGCTCTTTTTTATAAAAAGACATTGTGATGCATCAGATAGTCTATAGAATTCATCTTTCTGAAAAACTCTTTCTGAAGCCTTATGGCCTGCTCTGGGTTTTCCTATATGCCTGGTGGTCCTTTTATCACCTTCCTGGGGGACTCATTTACTCTCTTGGGTTCCGTAAAATTTCTGGCTTCCTGAATACCATGATTCCTTTCTTAGTTTGCTCATTAATTTTGGTGGGAGTGATATCCTTAGAAAGCAGGTGTGGGAAGGATATTTCTGGAGAATATGCACATTTGAAATATGATTGATTCTACTATGACACAAGTTTGGCTGAGTATAGAATTCTGGTTTGAAAGTAACATTCCTTCAGAATCTTGGGGGCATCGTTCCATTGCCTTCTAGCTTGTGGTGTTGCTGTTGAGAAATCCTAAATGATACGTTGAATGTGACCTATTCCACATCCTCTTGCTTCAACTCCCTGGAATTTTAGAGGATCTCCTTTCCCTCAGTGTTCTGACGTTTTACAATTGTATGCCTTCACCTGAGACTATTTTAATTCCTTGTTGTGGGCACTTGGTTACCCTTCCCATTTGGAAACTAGCACACTTCTCTTCAGGGATTATTCTGGAATTATTACACTGATTTTTAAAAATTTCTCTGTATTTCTTTCTTCTGGAAATCTTATAATTTGGATCTTAGGCCTTCTAGACTAGTTCTCTAATTTTACCTTTTCTTTACCATTTTTTATGTTTTAAATTCTTGCTCTAATTTATCAGTGATTTCCTCAACTTTGGTATACACTTGTTCACTTCTGCTATCATATTTTTAATTACCAAGAGTTCTTTTTAATTACCTGAATGCTCCTTTAGAAATATATTTTCCTGTTCATCTTTCATCTTTGCAATATCTATGTTTTTAATATTAATTATAGTTTTTTCAATATATAAAATTGCTAATACATATTTGACATATCTTATAATTCACCCATTTCAAGTTTTATATTCAAGATTATTTTAGTTAGTTGACTTTCAAATCATCACCATAAACAGTTTTAGATGATTTACATCACCCCAATAAATGCCATCGTATCTGTTAACTGTTAGTTCTCACCCCCCTACCTTCCCCCTGCTTTAAGGAGAGGCAGTCACGAATGTACTCTCTGTCTCTACACATTTGCCTTGTATGGGCACTCCACATACATGGAATCATACAACATGTGGTCTCTTGCATCTGTCTTCTTTCATTTAACATAATGTTTTTGAGGTTCGTCCAAGTTGCAGCACACATAAGTAGTTTGCTAAATAATATTGTCCATCTGTTCGCCAGTTGAAGGACATTTAGGTTGCTTCCAATTTGGGGTATTACTAGTAATGCTGCTAAGAACATTTGTGTGTAAGTTTCTGTGTGAATATATATTCATTCTTTTGGGTAGATACCTAGGAGTAGAAGTTTTTACTTTATGTTTTAAAATTCTCTTCTCCCTCAATGGTCTACCTTTCCTACAGGGTTTTTCAATTTAATTATTTTTAATTTAATTTAATTTGATTTTTATTTTAATTTACCAATATACAATATAGTTAATTTTCATGTTCCTTTGCCAGTGCCTCCTTTTCCTCCCCCTTGCCCCCACCATCAACATCGTATCTGTTCACTTGTCTTAACAAGATCAAGGAATTGTTGTGATCGTTGTGTCTTCTTCCCCCCACCCCTGTTCATTTGTATATTTACTTATTTATTTTTATTAGCTCCCACAAATAAGTGAGAACATGTTGTATTTCTCTTCCTCTGCCTGGCTTATTTCACTTAATATATTTTTCTCTAAGTCCATCCATATTGCTGCTAATGATAGTATTTCTTTTGTTTGTTTGTTTTTGTTTGTTTTAATAGCAGAGTAGTATTCCATTGTGTAGATATGTCACATTTTCCTTATCCACTCGTCTGATAAGGGGCATTTAGTATGGTTCCAACTCTTGGCTATTGTAAACAGCACTGCAATAAACATGGGAGTACAGGTATCCCCTCGCCATGATGATTTCCATTCCTCTGGGTATATTCCCAGCAGTGGGATAGCTGGGTCACATGGTAGATCTATCTGTAATTGTTTGAGGATCCTCCATACCATTTTCCATAAAGGCTACACCATTTCGCAGCCCCACCAGCAGTGTAGGAGGGTTCCTTTTTCTCCGCATCCTCACCAGCATTTGTCATTCTCAGTCTTTTGGATATTAGCCATCCTAACTGGAGTGAGATGGCATCTCAAAGTGGTTTTGATATGCATTTCCCAAATGCTGAGTGATGTTGAGCATTTTTCATGTGTCTGTTTTCTTCCTGTTTGTTTATTTTGTTATCTATGTGAGAGTACTCCAAAAAGTTCATGGAAAAATAGAATTAAAAGATAATATGAATCTTTCCATGAACTTTTTGAAGTACCTTCATATTCCATTTCCACATTAGAAGCTATTTTGGGATAGCAGGGAATTTTTAGTTATCTTCTCTTATTTAAGAGTAAGAGACATAGATTGAAAGCTCTGGGTAATATTCTTCTTATTGTGAGTTTCATGGTGAACTTACTGGATTACTGAACTAGAGAATCTCCTATATACGTATATTCAGCCCTTTTTATTTGGCTTCATCAGATTCCCTGTGGAAGACTATTCCAATTTGCTGCTGAAGGGTACAGTATATAGAATATACCTTTGCACTTAGCTCTCAGAATTCAGTGTGGTACTCCTGGCCCTCAATTGTGTCCAGTGTCCCCTAGTCCTTAGACCATCTCCACTGAATACACCTCCAACATTTTCCAGTGTGGGGTGAGAGGCAGTAGCACAGCTTCTTGAACTGTTGGAGAGAATAGGGATCTGACAGATGTCAAGCAAGAGCATATTAGTCTCCAATTCTAACTATTAAATGAAGTTTTCATCTCCTAAAATCTGATGTCTTTCTTTAATTTGAGTAAGAGAAAATTGGCATTTTGAATAATAATGAGTTATATGAATTTCAGAACTTTCTTTTGTGCCATCCAATATTTGAGAGAGATAGTGGAATGTGTGAGCCAACCTTACATGTCATTATATTCAGTAAGCTTTAATTCTGTATTTTTATATAATCAGAAAAAAAGTTTCCCTTTTTATACAAACCCCAGTGTCTCTATTGGGTTAAGATTTAATTGATTTTTATTTTTTGGAGGCTTCCTGTTATAGGGATCCAAACCCTTGACCTTGGTGTTACAACACCACACTCTAACCACCTGGGCTAACAGGCCAGCCCTTTTTTTTTTTTTAAAATAGAAGATTATACCAAGAGATATTCACTTTAATGGTATTTTTTTACATCTTGCAATACTATGATTGAAGGTA